>NW_028320059.1:90000-269252 GCF_062004578.1 Staurois parvus | reverse complement strand
CAGCCACTCCCTAGCAATATTAGTGCTCGATTCTCTTCCATCCTATGGAATTACACTGATATTTTGTTCATTTTCTGTTCTGTTAGCTTTTGCAGCAACTATAACTACAGCTTCAGTGATAACCGATTCTCCATCAACAACAGAGTCTACAACTTCAACCACAGCTGGGCCCATAACAACTACTGAGACTACAACCTCAATAACTGAGTCCACACCGACAACCGGGACTTCAACCTTTAATGCAACGGAGTCCACACCAACAACTGAGACTACAACCTCTACAACTGAGACCACACCAACAACTGAGACTACAACCTCTACAACTGAGACCACACCAACAACTGAGAATACAGCCTCAACAACAACTGGGTCCCCACCAACAACCGGGACTACAACCTTTAATGCAACGGTGTCCACAGCAACAACTGAGACTACAACCTCTATTACAACTAAGACCACACCAACAACTGAGACTACAACCTCAACAACAACTGGGTCCCCACCAACAACCGGGACTACAACCTTTAATGCAACGGTGTCCACAGCAACAACTGAGACTACAACCTCTACTACAACTGGGTCCCCACCAACAACCGGGAGTACAAGCTCAACAACAACTGGGTCCCCACCAACAACTGGGACTACAACCTTTAATGCAACGGTGTCCACAGCAACAACTGAGACTACAACCTCTACTACAACTGAGACCACACCAACAACTGAGACTACAACCTCAACAACAATTGGGTCCCCACCAACAACCGGGAGTACAAGCTCAACAACAACTGGGTCCCCACCAACAACCGGGAGTACAACCTCAACAACAACTGGGACCCCACCAACAACCGGAACTACAACCTTTAATGCAACGGTGTCCACAGCAACAACTGAGACCACACCAACAACTGAGACTACAACCTCAACAACAACTGGGTCCCCACCAACAACCAGGACTACAACCTTTAATGCAACGGTGTCCACAGCAACAACTGAGACTACAACCTCTATTACAACTGAGATCACACCAACAACTGAGACTACAACCTCAACAACAACTGGGTCCCCACCAACAACCGGGACTACAACCCTTAATGCAACGGTGTCCACAGCAACAACTGAGACTACAACCTCTACTACAACTGAGACCACACCAACAACTGAGACTACAACCTCAACAACAATTGGGTCCCCACCAACAACCGGGAGTACAAGCTTAACAACAACTGGGTCCCCACCAACAACTGGGACTACAACCTTTAATGCAACGGTGTCCACAGCAACAACTGAGACTACAACCTCTATTACAACTGAGACCACACCAACAACTGAGACTACAACCTCAACAACAACTGGGTCCCCACCAACAACCGGGAGTACAAGCTCAACAACAACTGGGTCCCCACCAACAACCGGGAGTACAACCTCAACAACAACTGGGACCCCACCAACAACCGGGACTACAACCTTTAATGCAACGGTGTCCACAGCAACAACTGAGACCACACCAACAACTGAGACTACAACCTCAACAACAACTGGGTCCCCACCAACAACCAGGACTACAACCTTTAATGCAACAGTGTCCACAGCAACAACTGAGACTACAACCTCTATTACAACTGAGATCACACCAACAACTGAGACTACAACCTCAACAACAACTGGGTCCCCACCAACAACCAGGAGTACAACCTTTAATGCAACGGAGTCCACACCAAAAACTGAGACTACAACCTCTACTACAACTGAGACCACACCAACAACAACTGACAGTACAACCTCATCCACAACTAAATTCACACCAACAACTGAGACTAGTGAAACTACAATATCAACCACAACTGAATCTACAAGAACAACTTCAACCACAAATACGTTTACAACTGAGACCACAACCTCAACTATAACTGAAACCATAGCAACAACTGCAAACACAACCACAACTGAATCTATACCGACAGCTAAGATTACAACTTCAACCACAACGGAGACGACACCAACAACTGAGACTACAACCTCAAGCAGAACTGAGGCCATACTAGCAACTAACAGTACAACCTCAACTACGACTGAATCCACACCAACAACAACCGCAACACCACCATCTACCACTCCAATACCAGAAACCACAACACCAACTACCACTACAATACCGCAAACTACAACACTACCTACCACTCCAATAGTTCAAACCACAACACCACCCACCACTTCAGTTGTGCAAATCACAACACTACCTACTACTACAATAACAGAAACCACACCACCACCTACTACTTCAGTAGTTCAAATCACAACACCAACTACCACTACAATAGCGCAAACTACACCACTACTCACCACTCCAGCAGTGCAAACAACCACACCACCCACCACTCTAATACCAGAAACCATGACACTCCCTTTCAATCCAGTAGTGCAAACTACACCACCTACCACTTCAATATCAGAAACCACAACAGCACCTACCACTGCAGTTGTGCAAATCACAACACTACCTACCACTATAATAGCGCAAACAACAACATCACCCCCCACTCCAATACCAGAATCCACAACCCCACCTATCAATCCAATAGTACAAACCACAACGCTACCTACCACTACAATACCAGAAACAACACCACCACCCACCACTCCAGTAGTGCAAACCACAACACCACCCACCACTCCAATACCAGAATCCACAACACCACCCACCACTCCAATACCAGAATCCACAACACCATCCACCACTCCAATACCAGAAACCATGACACTGCCTTTCAATCCAGTAGTGCAAACTACACCACCTACCACTACAATAGCAGAAACCACAACACCTCCTACCACTCCAATGATTCAAACCACAACATTCCCTACTACTACAATAGTTCAAACCACAGCATTCCCTACCACTCCAACACCAGAAACCACAACACCACCTACCACTCCAATAGTTCAAACCACAGCATTCCCTACCACTCCAACACCAGAAACCACAACACCACCTACCACTCCAATAGTTCAAACCACAACACCACCTACCACTCCAACACCAGAAACCACAACATCACCTACCACTACAACACTACCTAACACTACAATAGCAGGAACCACAACACCACCCACCACTACAACACCACCTAACGCTACAATAGCAGGAACCACAACACCACCTAACACTACAATAGCAGGAACCACAACACCACCTACCACTACAACACTACCTAACACTACAATAGCAGGAACCACAACACCACCCACCACTACAACACCACCTAACACTACAATAGCAGGAACCACAACACCACCCACCACTACAACACCACCTAACACTACAATAGCAGGAACCACAACACCACCCACCACTACAACACTACCTAACACTACAATAGCAGGAACCACAACACCACCCACCACTACAACACTACCTAACACTACAATAGCAGGAACCACAACACCACCTACCACTACAACACTACCTAACACTACAATAGCAGGAACCACAACACCACCCACCACTACAACACTACCTAACACTACAATAGCAGGAACCACAACATCACCCACCACTCCTACAGCACAAACACCACCACCTACCACCCAATCTCCATCTAATTCCACAACTCCATCTCCAAACTGGGCCACAACTAAATCTAGCTTCAGCAGCACACAGTACTCCTCCGTTGCAACAGGTAGGTCTCTTCCAGTTACTGTCAGCTTACCTATTTATTACATTTCGGAGTTATAGACGTTGATGGTTTCCTTGTAGGACTTGCTGTACTGGACCGCATTGTAATTCTTGCAGAAACATGTCTGGTGTTTTGGTAAACTTCCCGAGAGTTGAACCACCCGGCGGTCCATATTATCACTCAAGGACTCTATTGGTTAGGTATCTGTCTGTGAGATCCTGGCCTACACATCGGTGGCCACCACGAGGGGCTCCCAACTTTCCCAGCTGGATTAATAATATGACAAATGTAACAGGAGGAGCCGGGAACATGCAATCATGCAGGAGGAGCCGGGAACATGCAATCATGCAGGAGGAGCCGGGAACATGCAATCGTGGGTGAGGACACCCAAAACTTCCAGAACAGAGTAGGGAAATCTCAGGGATCGAGTATCCAAGGCATATCGGAAGTCAGGAGCCAAGTCATCCCAAGCAACAATAGACACTCCAGCCAAAATAGATCCTCGCTGGCAACAATAGACACCCCCAGCAACAATAGATCATCCAGCAACAATAGACACCCCAAGCAACAATAAACCCACAAAGCAACAATAGATCCACCCAGCAACAATATCCCCCCCCCCAGAAACAATAGATTCACGCAGCAACAATAGATCCCCTGGCAACAATACACCCACTCATGAAGAATAAACACCCCCAGCAACAATAGATCCAACTGAGCAATAATAGATCCCCCAGCAACAATAAACCCACCCTGCAACAATAGATCCCCTAAGCAATAACAGATCTGACCAAGCAACAATAGACCCCCCCCAGGCAACAATAAACTCACCCAGGAATTGTAAACACCCTCAGCAACAATAGATCCCACAGCAACAACAAACCCGACCCTGCAAAAATAGGTAACCACAAGCAACAATAGATCCCCCGAGCAACAACAGATATTCTCATACTAAGGCAACACAGTGGCTGATGCAGGCCATAGTTGGGTCGAAAATTGACCGATTTTTTTGGCCAAAAAAAAAAAAAATCGCCCGATTTTCGCACCGTTAGTGGGTTAATTGGTCGGCCCTTTTTGGGGTTTTGGCACATTTTTTATATCGGTAAAGTTGAAAAAAAAATCTGTCGATTTTGCCGATTGGCCAATTTTCCCGCCAATGATGGGCAAATCGGCCAATCTTTTTACCGATAAAAAATCTGCACATGAGCCGTGACCTGCAAGAAGAAAAAGAAGAGGAAGAGAAAGAAGAAAAAGAAGAAGAAAAAGTAGGAAAAGAAGAAGTAGAAGAAAAAGAAAAGAAGAAAACGAAAAAGAAAAAGAAAAGAAGAAGAAAAAGAAGAATTCCAGTCCGCTATTATATTTTATATGAAAGTCTTGCGGTTACAACAATGTATCCATTAGTATCCGAATAAAAACATCTGTATCTGAAATGGATACAAATGGATACATTGTTGCAACCGAAAGACTTTTCATATAAAATATGATAGCGGAGCTCTCTGCAGGGACAGAAGTCATTAAATGCGGGCCGTAGACGGGACGAAAATCGACCGATTTTTTACCGTTGGTGGTAACGTCGGCCAATCGAACGACCGATTTATCGTTTGTTTGTTTTTTTAAAATGGACAGTTTTTGACCCATCTATGGCCTGCATAAGTGGTTAGCACTTCCGCCTGGCAGTACTTGGGTCATGGGTTCAAGTCCTGGCCACGGCACCACCTGCCTGCAGTTTGCATGTTCTGCCTGCGTGGGTTTCCTCCGGGTACTCCGGTTTCCTCCCACACTCCATAGACATGCTGGTAGGTTAATTGGCTCCTGTCCAAATTGTCCCTAGTATGTGTATGTATGAATGTGAGTTAGGGACCGTAGATTGTACGCTCCTCGGGGGCGGGGACTGATGTGAATGTACAATATGTATGTAAAGTGGGCAGCACAGTGGCTAAATGGTTAGCATTTCCACCTGGCAGTACTAGGGGTTGTTGGTTCGAATCCCAACCATGGCACCACCTGCCTACAGTTTGCATGTTCTCCCTGTGCCTGCGTGAGTTTCTTCCGGGTACTCCAGTTTCCTCCCACACTCCAAAGACATGCTGGGAGGTTAATTGGCTCCTGTCTGAATTGTCCCTAGTATGTGTATGTATGGATGTGAAGTTAGGGACCTTAGATTGTATGCTCCTCGGGGGCGGGGACTGATGGGAATGTACAATATATATGTAGATTGATGGCGCTATATAAGTACCTGCAATAAATTCTGTATTTCTGATCACAAATGACGTTTCTTCTCTTGAAGGTTCCCTTGTGTTGAGGTTCATCATGCAAAGCTCCTTTGCCATAGATTCAACTGTAATGAGCGTCTTACTACAGCAGGTAATGTCACACTGCCCCCCTCTGGACACTTTTTGAACAGCATAATCTGGGCATTGCCTCTTGGCTCAGACATTGCGGCTCATCGATGATTTCCGACAAAACTGCCATTTTTAGTTTTTGGTCGATTGAACCCCACGCAGGCGCCCCTTTGGGGGGGATCAAAGTGAACGCAGACCCAGAATCCATTTTTCCGTATATCTGGGATCTCTGCATTCAGTTTTCTAAACCTAAAAAAACAAACATTTTATTATATCGCCGATTTCCTGTTCTTAGATGTGACGGCTGCATTTGTTTTCCTTCTTTAGGCTTCTTTCCTTTATTTCTTCTGGTGATCCTGCCAGTAACACACCTCCTAAGGTGTCCTCACTCTGGATGGAGGAGCAATGGAGGCACCTTTGAACAGCCATATTGTCAGTCTGGGGAGGAGGGGAGTGGTAGATGTACTAGAATTAGATGGGCTTGACTGGGGTCTCCAAACTACGGCCCGTGGGCCAAATGTGCATCGCTACACGCCTTTCTCTGATCCGCAGCTGATGTGATCAGTTTCCACTGTGTAGGGGGCCCTGATGTAAGGGAGACTCTGATTGGGGTCCCTGATGCAAGGAAGACTCTGATTGGGGACCCTGATGCAAGGGAGACTCTGATTGGGGACTCTGATGCAAGGGAGACTCCGATTTGGGTCCCTGATGCAAGGGAGACTCAGATTAGGGACCCTGATGTAAGGGAGACTCCGATTGGGGACTCTGATGCTAGGGAGACTCCGATTGGGGACCCTGATGTAAGGGAGACTCCGACTGGGGACCCTGATGTAAGGGAGACTCTGACTGGGGACCCTGATGTAAGGGAGACTCTGACTGGGGACCCTGATGTAAGGGAGACTCTGACTGGAGACTTTGATGTAAGGAGGCATTCTGATGGGGACTCTAATATAAGAGGGATTCTGATAGGGATGGAGACTCTTTTGGGTGCCCTGATATAAGAGAGATTCTGTTGTGTACACTGATGTAAGGGGGACTCTGATGTGGACTGATGTAAGGGGGACTATGATGTGGACTGATGTAAGGGGGACTATGATTTGGCCTCTGGTGTAAGAGGGACTATGATGTGGACTCTGGTGTAAGGGGGACTCTGATGTGCACTCTGGTGTAAGGGGGACTATGATGTGGACTCTGGTGTAAGGAGGACTATGATGTGGACTCTGATGTAAGAGGGACTATGATGTGGACTCTGGTGTAAGGGGGACTCTGATGTGCACTCTGGTGTAAGGGGGACTATGATGTAGACTCTGGTGTAAGGAGGACTATGATGTGGACTCTGATGTAAGAGGGACTATGATGTAAGGGGGACTTTGATGTGGACTCTGGTGTAAGAGGGACTATGATGTGGACTCTGGTGTAAGGGGGACTCTGATGTGGACTCTGGTGTAAGGAGGACTATGATGTGGACTCAGATGTAAGAGGGACTCTGATATGGACTCTGATGTAAGGGGGACTCTGATGTAAAGAGGATTGTGATGTGGACTCTGATGTAAGGGGGACTCTGATGTAAGGGTGAATCTGATGTAAGAGGACACTTTGGTGGGGACTCTGATGGGGGGGAGGGGGTGGCTCTGATACAGACCTGGCTACAAAGAGGAACTTTGATGTAGAGAGTACTTTGTTGGGCACATTAATGTAAGAAGGGACTCTGATGTAAGAGGGACTCTGATGTGGACTCTGATGTAAGGGGGACTCTGATGTAAGAGGATACTTTGAAGGGGACTCTGATGGGGGGGGGGTGGCTCTGATACGGAACCTGCTGTAAAGAGGGACTTTGATGTAGAGAGTACTTTGTTGGGCACATTAAATGTAAGAAGGGACTCTGATGTAAGGAGGACTCTAGTGGGGATTCTGATGTAAGGAAGTGGGGGGCTTCGAATGAGATACTGATGTAAAGAGAAAGTTTGAAAGGGACTTTGGTATTAGAGGGGCTCTGAAATAAGTCAGGAGTCTGATGGGGACCCTGATGTAAGGAGGGATTTGGATGAGGACTCTGATGTAAGGGGGAACTCTGATAGGGACTTTGAAATAAGGCAGGACTTTGATGGGGATCCTGATGTAAGGAGGGATTTGGATGAGGACTCTGATGCAAGGGGGTACTCTGTAGAAAACACCTTTTCTTCCTTCTTTCTGAGCGATCACATGACCTCTGTTCTCAGCTGCAAATGGAGCTTAGAGAGCTGGGGGGTGGAGACTGCAGGAGGGGGGGGAGGGTGGAGACTGCAGGAGGGGGGGGGTGGAGACTGCAGGAGGGGGGTGGAGACTGCAGGAGGGGGGGTGTCCGCAGGAGGCAGAGAAACAGGAGTACACTGATCTTCACTGTGAATGGCTGTGCAGAGGGGCGTGTCAGCACAAGTCTGACCACTGAAGGACAGGCAGGCTGCTCTCCCAGCACAGCCAGAAAACTGACCACGCTGACATGGATGTGCTCGTATGCCTAGTGTGGTCAGTGTGATATAGGCGGCCACAAAGGAAGCAATACAAAGAGAAGAGGGGACGTCTTCCTGGTACAGCCGGGCACAGGTCACGGATATGAATTGCCGGGGTCACATGTTCTGCCAGAGGGTCCAAACTGCAGCTCAGCTGGCTGAATTCATGCATCATGGGGCCGACCCGTCTCAACACAAGCTGGTCTATCGATCGACCTCTATGGAAGGGGCATAGTGGAACATTTCTCCCAGCTGCAGCCAATCAGCTGGGGGTTTATTGAGGAACTTAATAGTTTTTTATTTCTTCAATCTGCTGGCTGAGCAAAAAAAAAAACTAGCAGTGTATGGCCAGATCAACTCTGGGATCAGCCAATCCGTGTGCAGGGTGACTGGTCTTGTCTCCGCCCCTTCCTGTAGTTCTCTGTAGTGGGTGGTGCCTGCTGGGCCCTTCCCACCGCTCTGCTCTCTCTCTGCTTGTGCAGGGTGACTGGTCTTGTCTCCGTCTCCTCATGTAGTTTTCTGTAGTGGGTGGAGCCTTCTGGGCCCTTCCCACCGCTCTGCTCTCTCTCTCCTTGTGCAGGGTGACTGGTCTTGTCTCCGCCCCCCTCCTGTAGTTTTCTGTAGTGGGTGGAACCTTCTGGGCCCCTCCCATATCTCTACTCTCTACATGGGCTATGTACACCTAGTGGTGATGTCACTGCTACTTTTACAAGGTGATAGCTGGGTTTGTACAGGTGTTTGGTGCACACAGTGGATTTAGATCCTTCATGGCGATTGTGGGATATATTTAAATGATTTTGTGCTCAGCTTTAAAATGATGCTTTCTTATTGGATGCTCAGTTTTCTGCTTCCTTTGTTACTGTATATTGTAGAACACAAATCATTGAAGGTTGCTCGTGTTCCCGCCATTTACAGGACTCTCTTGTGTTTTGCAGACATGCAGTGTATTGCGTTCCCTGTCACGCACTGGAGACGCCACACTGACCTATGGGGTGAACCGGACCACGGTGAAATGCTCTTCACTCGCTCTCTATTAGTCCGACCCTCCAGAAGATTCTACACAACGTTCGATACTAATACAGCACTTGGTGAAACATGGAATACACTTTTTTTTTGGCCGTTTGTATTGGGAGTCCCCTCCCCTGCGGATCTGCTTCATTCAAAAGGGGCTGGACTCCCAACTATTTACAGAATATGAATAGAGATGATTTGGAGAAATGTGATACTGTAAGACTTTCACTGCCAATCCCTACAGGCCGGGAGTCAATGGTGTGGCCAGCACAGCCATTGCTGCAATTGGCCACCAGATGGCACTGAAAAAAGAAGTCCCCTCCTCTGAGGATCTGAGTGTTTCATTCGAAGGGGCTGGACTTCCAGCTTAAACAAAAACAACTATATAATATAAATACTTATTTTTTATTAAAGACTTTACCATTTAAAATGTAGACTGATGATGTCATTGGCGCAACCAACATGAAATAGATAGGTGGCACTGAAAGCAGGAAGTTCCCTCCTTTGAGGATCTGAGTTTTGCATTCAAAAGGGGCTGGACTCCTAGTTTTTTTACAGAATATGCATTTAGATGATTTGGAAAATATGATATTGTAAGACATTCGCTGCCAATCCCTACAGGCCGGGAGTCATTAGAATAACTAGCCCAGCCATCGCTGCAATTGGCCACCGGATGGCACTGAAAACAAGAAGTCCCCTCCTCTGAGGATCTGAGTGTTTCATTCAAAGGGGCTGGACTTCCAGCTTAAACAAAAACAGCTATATAATATAAATACTTATTTTTTATTAAAGACTTTACCATTTAAAATGTAGAATGATTATGTCATTGGTGGAACCAACATGAAAGAGCTAGGTGGCACTGAAAGCAGGAAGTCCCCTCCCCTGAGGATCTGAGCATTGCATTAAAAAGGGGCTGGACTCCTAGCTTTTTACAGAATTTGTATATAGTTGATTTGGAAAAATGTGATACTGTCAGACATTCATTGCCAATCCCTGCAGCCATTGTTGCAATTGGCCACCAGGTGGCACTAAAAACAGGAAAGTCCCCTCCCCTGAGGATCTGAGTACTTCATTCAAATGGGGCTGAGTTCCCAACTTTTTGCAGAATATGAGTAGAGATGTTTTGGAAAAATGTGATACTGTAAGACTCACTGCCAATCCCTACAGGCCAGAAGTCAATAAAATAGCTAGCCCAGCCATTGCTGCAATTGGTCACCAGGTGTCACTGAAAACAGGAAGTCCCCTCCCCTGAAGATCTGAGTGTTTCTTTCAAAAGGGCTGGACTCCTAGCTTTTTCCAGAAGATGCATATAGAGGATTTGGAAAAATGAGATACTGTAAGACTCACTGCCAATCACTACAGCCCAGGAGTCAATAGAATAGCTAGCCTGGCCAGTGCTGCAATTGGCCACCAGCTGTCACTGAAAACAGGAAGTCCCCTTCCCTGAGGATCTGAGTGTTTCATTCAAAGGGGTTAGACTTCCATCTTAAAGAAAAAACTATATAATAAAATACTTATTTTTTATGAAAGACTTTACCATTTAAAATGTAGAATGATGGTGTCATTGGTGGAACCAACATGAAAGAGCTAGGTGACACTGAAAGCAGGAAGTTCCCTCCCCTGAGGATCTGAGTGTTGCATTCAAAAGGAGCTGGACTCCCAACTTTAAAAAAAAATGCATATAGATGCCAGGAGAATGAAATAGCCAACACAGCCATTGCTGCTATTGGCCACCAGGTGGCACTGAAAACAGGAAGTCCCCTCCTCTGAGGATCTGAGTGTTTCATTCGAAGGGGCTGGACTTCCAACTTAAAAAAAAAAAAACTATATAATACAAATACTTATTTTTTTATGAAAGACTTTACCATTTAAAATGTAGAATGATGGTGTCATTGGTGGAAACAACATGAAAGAGCTAGGTGACACTGAAGCAGGAAGTTCCCTCCCCTGAGGATCTGAGTGTTGCATTCAAAAGGGGCTGGACTCCCAACTTTTTACGAAAAATGCATAAAAGCGATTTGGAAAAAGATTTTCACTGCCAATCTCTGCAAGCCAGGAGTCAATAGAATGGCCAGCACAGCCATTGCTGCAATTGGCCACCAGTTGGCAGTGAAAACAGGAAGACCCCTCCTCTGAGGATCTAAGTGTTGCATTCAAAAGGGGCTGGACTCCCAACTTTTTACAAAAAAAAAATGCATATAGATGATTTGGAAAGATATGATACTGTAAGATTTTCACTGCCAATCTCTGCAAGCCAGGAGTCAATAGATTGGCCAGCACAGCCATTGCTGGTATTGGCCACCAGGTGTCACTGAACACAAGAAGTCCCCTCCTCTGAGGATCTGAGTGTTTCATTTGAAGGGGCTGGACTTCCAACTTAAAAAAAAACAAAAAACTATATAATACAATTCCTTATTTTTTTTTTATGAAAGACTTTACCATTTAAAATGTAGAATGATGGTGTCATTGGTGGAACCAACATGAAAGAGCTAGGTGACACTGAAGCAGAAAGTTCCCTCCCCTGAGGATCTAAGTGTTGCATTCAAAAGGGGCTGGACTCCCAACTTTTTACAAAAAAAAAAATGCATATAGATGATTTGGAAAAATATGATACTGTAAGATTTCCACTGCCAATCCCTACAGGCCAGGAGTCAAAAGAATAGCTAGCCCGGCCATTGCTGCAATTGGCCACCAGGTGTCACTGAAAAGTCCCCTCCCCTGAGGATCTGAGTGTTTCATTTGAAGGGGCTAGACTTCCATCTTAAAGAAAAAACTATATAATAAAATACTTATTTTTTTATGAAAGACTTTACCATTTAAAATGTAGAATGATGGTGTCATTGGTGGAACCAACATGAAAGAGCTAGGTGACACTGAAAGCAGGAAGTTCCCTCCCCTGAGCATCTGAGTGTTGCATTAAAAAGAGGCTGGACTCCCAACTTTTTACAAAAAATGCGTATAGATTTGGATAAAAAATTTTCACTGCCAATCTCTGCAAGCCAGGAGTCAATAGAATGGCCAGCACAGCCATTGCTGCAATTGGCAGTAAAAACAGGAAGTCCCCTCCCCTGAGGATCTTAGTGCGTTGTTTAAAAAGAATCAGGGCTCCCGACTATAAAAAAAAAAATCTATAAAATAAAAATACTTATTTTTTTCTATGAAAGACTTTAGAATACAAATGGTTCCGGATCACGGAATGACCCATAGCCTTGTATTCCCAACAAGCCATTTATACTGTAGAACGATGATGTCATCAGTGCCACCAACATGTAGGAGCCGTGTGAACAAGTGATGAGGATTCCATTGACAATACATGTACAGATTCTGGCTGCAAGTCAAAGATACGGATTGGAAAACTTGAACTTTAAATGCACTTCTGCCAGGAACATTTCCTCTCCTTCAGGACATTTTTATACGCAAAGATTTTTTGCGATTTTTGCAGACCGTTCTTACTCACTTCCCAAAGTGGGAGGGTCTACCCTCCTAATATAATCACATGATCAGTCCTATGGTTGCTATAAGATAATAAATATATATTCATAAAATAACAATGTATTAATTATTTAACAAATAATGAAAGGGGAAAGAGCAGGCGACCAATCAGATGAGCAGAAATTGACACGGCGTCATGGTTGCAAAGAAGCAGCGCGTGACATTTCTGGTGTTGAAAATTTCCTGATTACTGCAAATTGAAAAAAAAAAAAAAGATTATTTTGCATTAAATAAATTTGAAAATATCTTCTTTTATCAAAATATATATGTGATCTTTTTTTCATGAAAATTGCGTTTCCCTTTAACCCCTTCCTGTCCGGCCCATGTATATAAAGGGAGCAGTGCAGGGGCGGGTTGCCATTTATAAACGGTGCCCGCCATTTTAGCCTGTGTCTTGATGATCAGTGTACATGTCCTCTCAGGAATGCCGATTACCGGCTCTCCTCTCCTGATGAGCTGGCAGCATGAGGCGATGATTGCCGATAACCGACAATTCCTATCTACATGTGATCAGCTGTGATTGGACACAACGGATCACATGACGGAGCCTACATCATCGGCTCTTTCAGCTGATTGGTGATCCGCTGTATCCCAGGAACACAGCGCACCACCGATCACTGTGCACCCCCACGAGAGCGCGCATGCGCAGTTAGAATGGGAGGACATCATATGACGTCCCCCTAGAACAAGACAGCCGCCGCTCTCCCGTCATTTCCTTATATGGCGGGCGGGAGGCGATTTAACCACATGCCGCCCAGCCACCGCATATAAACGGTGGCAGGGCGGCAGTCGTAGGCAAAAGCACGTTTTAAAACGGCTGCCTTCAAAACAGGTAGGGGGCGCGCGCCTCTGCCTATCCCGCGGGTGTCAGGTTTTTACCGGCCGTTTTCCCGCGATGAGCGGTAATCACTGACACAGAGCAGGGCTGCATTGTTTACACACAATATAGATCAAAAGATGCAGCGCTATAGAACCAGAACGTTATAATAAAACAAATGAATCAGATCAATAAATCAATATTAGATAACTGAACAAAAGCAACAGTTCATAGAATAAGGTGACTTTAGTGCTCTCCTCTATTTCGTATCCTCCTGATGATCAGGCGTTGTGCAAAATAGTGCTGAAGAAGTGCACACTCACCAGAACGCACAGGTAAATGAGCGTTTATCAATATAGATTCCCCTTAGAATCATCGACTGGACAGGATGTGGTGGTATGACAGCCTCCTTCCAGAGCTCCTAGATATTCCTGTGTGGTCCCTTGATAGGTGACCTGCGGACTTCTCCTTAAAGCTTGTATGCGTTTCTTACCCAGCAGAGAGATGAGTGACTAAAATGGATACTCCCCAAGGGAGTCAAAACAAAACGTATCCATAGTGTAGTAGGTCATTTAAAAAAATGTATTAAAACGACAGAGATCCGTGTACACAGCAGTGTAAAAACAATGTGGACTGACCGTCCAATGGTAAAGATGGCCGCCGGAGCTCCACGATGCTCCGGCGGCGTGACGTCACGGCGTTCCTGGCTCCTCCTACGCGTTTCGTGCACACGCACGTCGTCTGGGGGGATTTGCCACTGAACGCCGAGCCGTGCGACGTCCATTTATATGCTAGGCGCATGCGCATTGAGGAGGCGCCATATTTTAGAAGTCTAACCAGAGACACCCGGATATTCATACCGGCGCCATTTTTCGCTGGATTTGTTGCTTATACACACTAATATAGCAGCAATTTGTGTAATCGGCCGGCTGTCATTCCCGAACATATCACTATGATCCCATGACAACCTAGAATCGATGTTTCCAACCTACAAGCCGATTGATATATAATGCTCTATGTGGTAATATGGTAAGTATATTTCCAATTTGCCAAATTAGAGTACGAATCGGAACCACCTTGTGTATATGGCACTAGCATATAAACCACTCAATAAAATATATGTGACATTCATTAAAATTATACATAATAAGTATAGGTCAAAATTTCTAATGTTATGCAATTAAAACAATGGACATACATAAGTCCTTACTACAGTATAGGGTATAGAATGGTATATATATAATAATATACCCTTTTAGTTGTTCCATATTATACATTATTAGCCAATCCCAATCAATAACAATAGATTGTTATAGATGACACGGTCAAAATTAAATACACTAGATGAAGAAATAAATATAACAGACAAACAACATCATATCCTGTTCTCTTAGTATAACAGAGATAAAGATATCACACTGTGAGAGGTCCACAAAGTTTTAACTATTATTGATGAAACAATTAAGATCTATATCTATATTGTGGCCTTTAGGATGCAGGGTTTGGAGTTCATATATCCAGCGTGTTTCAAGTTGTGAAACCCCCCGCAATTTGTTTACCCCCCTCCAATGGGGTTGTACAGTATCTATCCCAATGAACTGTAGAGATGATGGATCATTATTATGTTTACATTTGAAATGATAAGATAGTGAATGGTCTTTATATCCCTTTTTAATATTATTGATATGCTCTCTCAGTCTATCACGTAGACGTCTGGTGGTACGCCCCACATACTGGAGTTTGCAAGAACATTCAAGGAGATATACTACGTTTTTGCTATAGCAAGTAATACATTTGTCTAATTTGTATGATCTTCCTGTAGTACATGAAGAAAAAGTGAATAGTCTCTGTTTCCTTACGTTATTCGTCGTGCAAATGACGCACTTATTACAAGGAAAAAAACCTTTTATGTTTGGTGCAAAAGAGACCTTATCTGGGGGGTTAATGACATTCGGTGCTAATCGGTGTCTTAACGCCATAGCTTTTTTATATATGACTTCCGGTTTCACTGGGAGGATTTTAGAAAGGATAGGGTCCGCCATCAACACATTCCAGTTCTTGGTAATAATATGCTTGATGGCTCTGTGTTGTGTGGAATATGTAGTTAAGAAAGGGCAAGATAATGACCTATTAGTCATTCTTTTCTCCTCCAGTAATGCGTTTCTATCTAGATTGGCCACTTGTTGTATGGTATCGTCAATTCTGTGTTGGGGATATCCTTTTTCCACGAATTTTATTTTTAAGGTCTCAGCCTGCGTGTAATATGTGTCAAGTTTGGTACAATTCCTACGTATTCTTGTAAATTGACCTTTCGGAATGTTTGCTAGCCACGCAGGGTGGTGACAACTATCTAGCGCAGTGGTCGGCAAGCCGCGGCTCGCGAGCCACATGCGGCTCTTTACCCACTCTAATGCGGCTCTTCTGTGTGCCGGGCGCCTGCTCCCCTCCCTCCTCTCGGTCGGCCGCTCCCCTGCCTCCTCTCGGTTGGCAGCCCCAAAAGTCCGCGCGGACCTTTTAATCCGGCCCGCGGATGTGGCTGTCAGGATGTGTGTAGGCGGGGCAGCGTGCCGAACGTGAGGGGAGGGGAGATAGGCTCCTCTCACAGTCCGCCCTGAAGACCCGAACGGCGCGGGAAGACAGCGAGAGGAACGCAAAAGGTAAGTGAATTGACACGGGGGACTTGGCTTACTAGAAGGGGGGGGGGAATAGTACTGTGGGGGATGAAATACTATATGAGGGATGAATTACTATATGAGGGATGAATTACTTTATGAGGGATGAAATACTATATGGGGGATGAAATACTATATGGGGGGATGAAATACTATATGGGGGATGAATTACTATATGGGGGGATGAAATACTATATGAGGGATGAAATACTATATGGGGGATGAAATACTATATGAGGGATGAATTACTATATGAGGGATGAAATACTATATGAGGGATGAATTACTATATGGGGGATGAATTACTATATGGGGGATGAATTACTATATGGGGGATGAATTACTATATGGGGGATGAAATACTATATGAGGGATGAAATACTATATGGGGGGATGAAATACTATATGAGGGATGAAATACTATATGGGGGGATGAAATACTATATGAGGGATGAAATACTATATGGGGGGATGAAATACTATATGAGGGATGAAATACTATATGGGGGGATGAAATACTATATGAGGGATGAAATACTATATGAGGGATGAATTACTATATGAGGGATGAATTACTATATGAGGGATGAAATACTATATGAGGGATAAATTACTATATGGGGGGATGAAATACTATATGAGGGATGAAATACTATATGGGGGGATGAAATACTATATGAGGGATGAAATACTATATGGGGGGATGAAATACTATATGAGGGATGAAATACTATATGGGGGGATGAAATACTATATGAGGGATGAAATACTATATGAGGGATGAATTACTATATGAGGGATGAAATACTATATGGGGGGATGAAATACTATATGAGGGATGAAATACTATATGAGGGATGAAATACTATATGAGGGATGAATTACTATATGGGGGATGAAATACTATATGAGGGATGAAATACTATATGAGGGATGAAATACTATACGGGGGATGAAATACTATACGAGGGATGAAATACTATACGGGGGATGAATTGCTATGGGGGATGAATTACTATATGGGGGATGAATTACTATGGGGGATGAATTACTATATGGGGGATGAATTACTATGGGGGATGAATTACTATATGGGGGATGAATTACTATATGGAGGATGAATTACTATATGGGGGATGAATTACTATGGGGGATGAATTACTATGGGGGATGAATTACGATGGGGGATGAATTACTATATGGGGGATGAATTACTATGGGGGATGAATTACACTATGGGGGATGAATTACTATATGGGGGATGAATTACTATGGGGGATGAATTACTATATGGGAGATGTATTTTCAGTTTTAAAAATGTGGCTCTCAAAATAAATTTCAATCATGGTTTTGGCGAGATTTGGCTCAGTTGAAAAAAAAGGTTGCCCACCACTGATCTAGCGGGATGAAACTATTCCTATCCGTTTTTTGAAAAAGGATTTCGTAGTAATCATCCCGTTATCATTTAATAATGTCAAATCCAAGAAATGTATTTCTGTGTTACTATATACATAGCTGAATTCAATATTAAGTGTGTTGTCATTTAATGTTTTAAAAAAGTTATGTAAAGATTCCTCCTCCCCATTCCATAATAAGAACACGTCATCTATAAATCTTTTATAAAATAATAACTCCGGCCACTCTCTTGCATAGATTAAAAACTCCTCCCAATACGCCATAAAAAGATTTGCTAGACTGGGGGCAAACTTTGCCCCCATCGCTACGCCTTTGGTTTGTAGGAAATATTTACGATCAAACCAGAAATAATTGTTCTGCATTGCGAACTGCAGCAATGTTAAAATGTACTCAATGTGTGGGGGAGATAAAGTGCTATGAGTGTCCAAGAAATATTTGGCGGCGTCCATCCCATCTCCATGTGCAATGTTGCTATATAAGGATGTGACATCCGCTGTAACTAAAAGGGTCTGAGATGAAACTCTAATGTCTTTAATATCATTCAAAATGTGCTTTGTATCCTTTAAAAATGACGGAGTTTGTGTGACCAGCGGTTGCAGGAAATAATCTATATATTCTCCTGCTTTGGAGAATAATGAGCCTATTCCACTTATGATCGGCCGTCCTGGTGGTTTCATCGGATTTTTATGCACCTTAGGAAGTATATAAAACACCGGAAGCCTAGGGGCTGATGGACATAGGAATTCCTTTTCTTTTTTATTTAGTACACCACTCTCAAATCCCTTTTTTATAATACTTTTCAAACCTTTTCTAAGGGTTGATAAAGGATTCCCCGGAAGGCGAGTGTAAGTAGTGGTGTCATTAAGAATTTTATAAGATTCCTCTAGGTAGTCGAGTTTATTAAGTATAACTACCCCTCCTCCCTTGTCCGCTGGTCTGATGACCAAGTCTTTCCTTTCTAGGAGGAGATCAATCGCTTTCTTGGTGTCTGTATCAGGAGTCTTTTTAATATTTAACTCATCCAGATCCTTCAATACCAATTCCTTAAAAATATTAACATAGGATCTGGATTGGGGTGGGGGGTTGAAAGTTGAAGCATTCCTTAATGTTGAGTGATTAGTGGTACTATTCTGGTCATGGTTATATGGATTAGAATAGAAATGCCGTTTTAGTGCAAGCTGTCTTGAAAATCTATGAATGTCAATATAAGTTTGAAACTTATTTAACTTTTGTTTTGGGGCAAATTTTAACCCCTTATCCAGAAGTTTTAATTCAGGTTGCGTTAATACTATATTGCTCTATATTACTATATAGATATATATATATATATATTACTATATCAATCGGCTTGTAGGTTGGAAACATCGATTCTAGGTTGTCATGGGATCATAGTGATGTGTTCGGGAATGACAGCCGGCCGATTACACAAATTGCTGCTATATTAGTGTGTATAAGCAACAAATCCAGCGAAAAATGGCGCCGGTATGAATATCCGGGTGTCTCTGGTTAGACTTCTAAAATATGGCGCCTCCTCAATGCGCATGCGCCTAGCATATAA
The DNA here is from genome assembly GCF_062004578.1 of Staurois parvus. Classification (NCBI taxonomy): domain Eukaryota; kingdom Metazoa; phylum Chordata; class Amphibia; order Anura; family Ranidae; genus Staurois; species Staurois parvus. The sequence continues at coordinate 249,781 of NW_028320059.1, read as the reverse complement.
ATGGACGTCGCACGGCTCGGCGTTCAGTGGCAAATCCCCCCAGACGACGTGCGTGTGCACGAAACGCGTAGGAGGAGCCAGGAACGCCGTGACGTCACGCCGCCGGAGCATCGTGGAGCTCCGGCGGCCATCTTTACCATTGGACGGTCAGTCCACATTGTTTTTACACTGCTGTGTACACGGATCTCTGTCGTTTTAATACATTTTTTTAAATGACCTACTACACTATGGATACGTTTTGTTTTGACTCCCTTGGGGAGTATCCATTTTAGTCACTCATCTCTCGGCTGGGTAAGAAACGCATACAAGCTTTAAGGAGAAGTCCGCAGGTCACCTATCAAGGGACCACACAGGAATATCTAGGAGCTCTGGAAGGAGGCTGTCATACCACCACATCCTGTCCAGTCGATGATTCTAAGGGGAATCTATATTGATAAACGCTCATTTACCTGTGCGTTCTGGTGAGTGTGCACTTCTTCAGCACTATTTTGCACAACGCCTGATCATCAGGAGGATACGAAATACAGGAGAGCACTAAAGTCACCTTATTCTATGAACTGTTGCTTTTGTTCAGTTATCTAATATTGATTTATTGATCTGATTCATTTGTTTTATTATAACGTTCTGGTTCTATAGCGCTGCATCTTTTGATCTATATTGTTTTGAGGGTGTATGGTACCTAATGTTCAGCTGCTATCCTATAGATGCGCTCGTATATAATCTTTTTGAATTGTTTACACACAGCCTGCTCTGTGACAGTTCGCCGACAAGCTGCAGAGGGAGAGAAGAGTTTCTCTCCCTCCATCAGCTCCCCCCTTTCTCCCCCCCTCCCAGTACACACCCCCGCCCCCTAGTAAAACACTCCCCCTTACACAGCAAATTCTAAAAATGTTAACCCCTTCCTCCCCAGTGACATTAGTACAGTTTCAGTGGTTTTTTTTGCACTGATCACTGTATTGGTGTCACTGGGGATGTCACTGACCCCAAGTCAGTTCCCCCCCAGTGTCAAAATGCCCGCCATAAGTTGCTGATCGCCGCCATTATTAGTATAAATGAAAATTAAAAATCCCAGTATCTTTCCCGCCATTTGTAAACGCAATAACTTTCACGTAAACCAATTAATTAACACGTATTGGGGTTTTTTTTTTAGCAAAGACATGTCACAGAATGCATTTTGGCAGAAATTTATGACTAAATTTGATTTTTGCATATTTTTTTTACTGGACATGTTTTATAGCAAAAAGTCCAAAATATTGTTTTTTTTTCCTCAAAATTGTCAGCCTTTTTTTTTATAGCGCAAAAATAAAAAACCGCACAGGCGATCAAATACCACCAAAAGAAAGCTGAATTTGTGGGGAAAAAAAGGATGTAAATTTCATTTATGTACCGTATTGCATGACCGCGCAATTGTCCGTTAAAATAGCGCAGTGCTGTATAGCAGAAAAATGGTGTAAATTGCAGTATCTATCCCATAGTTTGTAGACGCTATAACTTCACACAAAGCAATCAATATACACTTATTGGGATTTTTTTTACCAAAAACATAGAGCAGAATACATTTTGGCCTAAATTTATAACCAACTTTGAGTTTACTATATATTTTTTATAGCTGAAAGTAAAAAATATTGTTTTTCTTCAAAATGTTTGGCCTTTTTTTGTTTATAGCGTGAAAAATAAAAAGCGCACAGGTGATCAAATACCACCGAAAGAAAGCTCTATTTGTGTGAAAAAAAGGACATAAATTTTGTCTGGGTGCAGCGTTGCATGACCGCGCAATTATCAGTTGAATTCGTGCAGCGCTGAGTAGCAAAAAGAGGCGTGGTCATAGGGGGGGGGGGGTAAATCCTCAGGAGGGCAAGTGGTTAAACAATTTTTGTTTGTTGGGAAATGCTGACATTCTTTTTCCATTCACCCGTCAGCGGGAACCCCACCGACAGCCGAGACATGAAATAATGTCTCACTACTAAAATACCGCGTGACTTCATCATAGAAGTCCCACCGGATTGTAGTCACTGAGCGAGATCTCACCACGTACTCAGATGCAGGAAGATACCGCTCAGTATATTGTGCCTGTGCGACATTCGCAGTCGAACTTTCAGTAGGTTCGAATGTTTGACCATGAAATAAACAGGGTGGGGGGTGTTTGGCCCATCACTGCAGACCATCACATACTGACCTCCTTTTTATCCATTTGGATGGATCTCCGTTAACCAATTTTCGGTTTTCTAGCGTGCTTAGATGATGTTTTCATTCCCTGGACTTAGAAGATATTCAATTTTCATTGCAATTCCTTCAGAATAGCTGAGTCTACAGAGGCAGCAAGGTTGGGTTTTGAAGCTTCTGGAATTAAACAACTTGGTAGTTGGAAATCCAATTCATAAAAGTTATACAGGTGAAACTGAAAAAATGAGAATCTGGTGCAAAAGTTCATTTATTTCAGTGCAGCAACTTAAAAGGTGAAACTAATATATGAGACTCATTCCATGCAAAGCAAGATAGTTCAAGCCGTGATTTGTCATCATTGTGATGATTATGGCTTACAGCTCATGAAAACCCCAAATCCACAATCTCAGAAAATGAGAATATTGTGAAAAGGTGGAATAATCTCGGCTCAAAGTGTCCCACTCTAATCAGCTCATTCAGCCATAACACCTGCAAAGGGTTCCTGAGCCTTTCAATGGTCTCTCAGTCTGGTTCAGTAGGAATCACAATCATGGGAAAGACTGCTGACCTGACACCATCACTGACACCCTCCATAAGGAGGGAAAGCCTCAAAAGGTCATTGCAGAAGAAGTTGGATGTTCCCAAAGTGCTGTATCAAAGCACATTAATAGAAAGTTATGTGGAAGGGAAAAGTGTGGAAGAAAAAGGTGCACAAGCAGCAGGGATGACCGCAGCCTGGAGAGGATTGTCAGGAAAAGGCCATTCAAAAGTGTTGGGGACTTTCACAAGGAGTGGACTGAGGCTGGAGTCAGTGCATCAAGAGCCACCACACACAGACGGATCCTGGACATGGGCTTCAAATGTCGTATTCCTCTTGTCAAGCCGCTCCTGGACAACAAACAACGTCCAGAAGCGTCTTACCTGGGCTAAAGAAAAACAGACCTGGTCTGCCGCTCAGTGGTCCAAAGTCCTCTTTTCTGATGAGAGCAACTTTTGCATTTCATTTGGAAACCAAGGACCCGGAGTATGGAGGAAGAATGGAGAGGCCCAAGGACCCCGAGTATGGAGGAAGAATGGAGAGGCCCAAGGACCCGGAGTATAGAGGAAGAATGGAGAGGCACAAGGACCCCAAGTATGGAGGAAGAATGGAGAGGCCCAAGGACCCCGAGTATGGAGGAAGAATGGAGAGGCCCAAGGACCCCGAGTATGGAGGAAGAATGGAGAGGCCCAAGGACTCCGAGTATGGAGGAAGAATGGAGAGGCCCAAGGACCCCGAGTATGGAGGAAGAAAGGAGAGGCCCAAGGACCCCGAGTATGGAGGAAGAATGGAGAGGCCCAAGGACCCCGAGTATGGAGGAAGAATGGAGAGGCACACACTGCAAGAGCTTGAAGTCCAGTGTGAAGTTTCCACAGTCTGTGTTGATTTGGGGAGCCATGTCATCTGCTGGTGTTGGTCCACTGTGCTTCATTAAGTCCAGGGTCAGCGCAGCCGTCTACCAGGAGATTTTGGAGCACTTCATGCTTCCTTCCGCAGACGAGCTTTATGGGGACGCTGACTTCATTTTCCAGCAGGACTTGGCTCCGCCCACACTGCCAAAAGCACCAAAACCTGGTTCAATGACCGTGGGATTACTGTGCTTGATTGGCCAGCAAACTCTCCTGACCTGAACCCCATAGAGAATCTATGGGGCATTGCCAAGAGAAAGATGAGAGACATGAGACCGAACAATGTAGAAGAGCTGAAGGCCGCTATTGAAGCATCCTGGTCGTTTTTCAACTGTCCGTTTACGGATGAAAAATGCACCCCAATGTATTTCTTTGGACTAGCGGATGTAAACGGATGATCATCTGTTTACATCCGCTAATGTCCGCATCTGTTAACTGCTTCCCCGCCGCCTTATAGAAGATATATTGCTACAGGGCAGCAGGGCTGCGCAAAATCACGTATATATATTCGCGGCCGCAGCTGTCAATCACCGGGTCCCAGGATCCCATCGGAGATGCTCGGTATTTACCCGCCGGCACCCGGTGATTATCGAGCATCTCTGATGGGGAGGAGGACTGTATTGTTTACTAACAGTCCTCCTCCCTGTCAGCTCGGGTACAGTGCACAGTACAGCCATCCTCAGCAGTGTGATTACAGTGAAGCACACAGACCCCGCCCCCTAGTAAAACACTCCCAGCACACAGTTAACCCTTTGATCTCCTCTCATTAACCCCTTCCTGCCCAGTGCCATTAGTAGAGTGTCAGTGCTTTTTATTAGCACTGATCACTTTGTTGGTGTCACTGGGGATGTCAGTGACACCAAGTCAGTCCCCCCCCCCCCCCCCGTGTCAGAATGCCTGCCGCAGTCCTGCTGTAAGTTGCTGATCGCCGCCATTACTAGTAGAAAAAAAAATCCCAGTATCTATCCCGCCATTTGTAGATGCTATAACTTTCACGTAAAACAATTCGGCCTTTTGGCTAAGATCAAGTGTAGTATCTGTTCTAATCAGTGTCCAGTAGGGGCGCTCCGTCATCCTTTTTGCTTCTTGGCGAGGATGGTTGGCTGTATAGTACCCCTGCTGGTATGATGGGGTCTCTGAATGCTAGTACCGGCTGGAACAGAAACCATGGTTCCTACAGGCAGTTGGGACCCGGGAGTAATTCCCCCCAGGAAAACCGGAGGGGCCCAGTTCCTCCTGATTTGAATGGGTCTACCTTGTCTGGCCGGGGAGGCAGAGAGTCTGCGGAGCAGTGCCCCCTGAGGGTTCGCCTCAGGGGTGCTCTTAGTAGCCCAAGGGGATCCCAAGTGTGAAACGTGCACATGGTCACTGGTCCAAAACACTTTTTCTGCACTGCGCCTTTTAGGGCTCGGCCTTTTGTCCAGGGAAATTTTTATTCTAGAGGCCTTAGGGCCTAGCCAGTGCACAATTGTAGGGCCACTTTATTTATCTATCTACTTATCTCCCACATTTTTGTCACCTTTCACTTATGTGCAGGGGTGGACTGACCATTTGGAAACTCGGGCACTGCCCAAGGGCCCGGGGTCAGTAGGGGGCCCCATGAGATGCCCCTGGTACCTTTTTCATAGGCTTTTTTGAGTTTGGGCAAGGACACAGAAGCCCCATGATCCCCTATTGCCTGGGGGCCCCATGAGTTGTCAGTCTGCCCCTGCTTATGTGTGTTTTTTTTCTCACGGATGGTAGGGTGCGGGTCCTTGGGCCTGCCCTGAAGTCTAGGGGGAGGATGTGTGGCCTTTTGGTTCCTTCCTCCCCTGTTCCTGGGGGGGGTGTATCTCTTCGGGAGAGCCCCCAGTACTTGGTGGTCGGCTTCGGCTAGCCACAAGGAAAGGGGTCTGCCAGGCCTTTTGGTCAGGTGGACAATGTGGAAACCTAAGTCCCTGTCAGGAGCCTCGTGCCCCGGGGGATCAGGGTAGAGGCCCTACCCCTTTGGGGGGGGGGGGAGTGGACTAAAACACACCCCTAAGTGCACCTTTTTGTATTTGTGTTTTGCACTTGCGCGTTTTTTGCTCACTTACGGATTTTTCATTTTTTTCGCACCTCCACGGACTTAAAAAAAATATAAAAAAATAAATTTACACATATTGGAATTTTATTGAGCAAAAGACATGGAGCAGAATACATTTTGGCCTAAATTTATGACAAAATTCGATTTTTTTTTACAAGACATGTTTAATGGCAAAAAGTCCAAAATATTATTTTTTCTCAAAATTGTTGGTCTTTTTTTTATAGCGCAAAAAATAAAAAAAAATACACAGGTGATCAAATACCACCAAAAGAAGTCTCAATTCGTGGGGAAAAAAAGACGTAAATTTCATTTGGGTTGCATGACCGCACAATTGTCAGTTAAAGTGAAGCAACGCCGTATTGCAATAAATGGCTTGGTCAGGAAAGGGAGGGGGGGAATCCCCTGGAGAGGGAGGGGTTAATAACCATTTTTTTGAACAGAAGAAAACCATATTTTTCTTCCGTAAAAAAAAAAAAAGGGACGTAAACCGCATGTAAATGGATGAAAACGGATGTAAACGGACATACGGTCCATTTTTTCATTGGTAAAGGATCTAAAAAACTGATGTAAACTGATCCGGTTTTTGTTTGAAAAAATCTGACTGAATGGATGAAAAAAAACGGAACTCCCGTGTGAAAGGACCCTAAGGCCTTGTTCACGCCGATGCATTTTTTAAGTGCTTTTTTTTTGCGTTTTGCAGAAACACACTACAGTCCATTTAACATGGTTTCCTATGGAATAAATTCTATGCGTTTTTAGTCACTGCATGTTTGTTAAGGGTCAGGGACTTGTTTTTTTCCCGCAGAAGATTGCAACAGGCATAGGTGTGAACCGGGAGTAAGATGAAAGGATTCTCTCACTATGTTTTTTAACTTTTGCTACATTATTGCTATTCTTGTATGAAGTTGACAAAATCCAGCATATACACTATATTGCCCAAAGTATTGGCCCCACCCTCCAAATCATGTGATTCAGGTTTTCCAATCCATTCCCAATCATGTGATTCAGGTTTTCCAATCCCCTCCATATCATGTGATTCAGGTGTTCCATTCCCCTCCCAATCATGTGATTCAGGTGTTCCATTCCCCTCCCAATCATGTGATTCAGGTGTTCCATTCCCCTCCCAATCATGTGATTCAGGTGTTCCAATCCCCTCCATATCATGTGATTCAGGTGTTCCAATCCCCTCCAGATCATGTGATTCAGGTGTTCCAATCCCCTCCATATCATGTGATTCAGGTGTTCCAATCCCCTCCAAATCATGCGATTCAGGTGTTCCAATCCCCTCCATATCATGTGAGGTAGGTGTTCCAATCCCCTCCATGGACACAGGTGTATACAATCAAGCCCCTAGGCATGCAGACGGCTTCTACAAACATCGGTGAAAGAATGGGTCGCTCTCAGGAGCTCAGTGACTCCAAGCGTGGTCCCGTGATAGGTGGCCACCTGTGCAATAAGTCCATCCGTGACATTTCCTGGCTACTAAATATTCCACGCTCAACTGTTAGTGGGATTATAACAAAGTGGAAGCAACTGGGAACAGCCACTCAGCCACCAAGTGGTAGGCCACGTCACATGACAGGGCGGGGTCAGCGCATGCTGAAGCGCACAGTGCGCAGAAGTCACCAACTGTCTGCAGAGTCAATAGCTAAATACCTTCAAACTTGGTGTGGCCTTCAGATGAGCCCAACAACAGTGCGTAGAGAGCTTCATGGAATGGGTTTCCATGGCCGAGCAGCTGCATCCAAGCCTTCCATCACCAAGTGCAATGCAAAGCGTCAGATGCTGTGGTGTAAAGCACGCCGCCACTGGACTCTAGAGCAGTGGAGACGTGTTCTCAGGAGTGACCAATCCCTGTTCTCTGTCTGGCAATCCCATGGATGTGTCTGGGTTTTGTGGTTACCAGGAGAACGGTACTTGCCTGACTGCATTGTGCCAAGTGTAAAGTTTGGTGGAGGGGGGATTATGGTGTGGGGTTGTTTTTCAGGGGTTGGGCTTGGCCCCCTAGTTCCAGTGAAGGGAAGGCGACATTTTGGACAATTTCATGCGCCCAACTTTGTGGGAAGAGTTTGGGGATGGCCCCTTCCTGTTCCAACATGACTGCGCACCAGTGCACAAAGCAAGGTCCATAAAGACACGGAGGAGCTGGTTTGGGGTGGAGGAACTTGACTGTCCTGCACAGAGTCCTGACCTCAACCCCATAGAACACCTTTGGGATGAATTAGAGCGGAGACTGCGAGCCAGGCCTCCTCCCCCGACATCAGTGCCTGACCTGACAAATGTGCTTCTGAAAGAATGGTCCAACCTTCCCATAGACACCCTCCTAAACCTTGTGGACGGCCTTCCCAGAAGAGTTGAAGCTGATATAGCTGCAAAGGGCGGGGCCAACTCAATATTGAACCCTACGGACTAAGACTGGGGGGGCCATTAAAGGTCATGTGTGTGGAAAGGGCAGGGCCAACTCAATATTGAACCCTGCGGACTAAGACTGGGGGGGCCATTAAAGGTCATGTGTGTGGAAAGGGCAGGGCCAACTCAATATTGAACCCTATGGACTAAGACTGGGGGGCCATTAAAGGTCATGTGTGTGGAAAGGGCAGGGCCAACTCAATATTGAACCCTGCGGACTAAGACTGGGGAGGCCATTGAAGGTCATGTGCGTGGAAAGGCCGGCCGACCAATATTTGGGGCAATATAGTGTAAGCCCTCATTGGTTTGTCATATGCTGATGTCAATGACTTTAGTCAACTCAATATATATGGAAAATATACACCTGCCCTAAGGAAAATCTACCCTTCATACACATTTGACAGATAATCTAGTCAGGTTTCTTGCCAACGCTGAATAAATAGTTCAATGTTTTTGAAACTCAAGTATCAAAGCCAACAAGGAAGCTCTTTCTCTTTTCTGTAGAGTCAACACAATGAATAACCCATGATTTGCATAGATTAGAGAACTCCGATGAAAAAGGTTGTCCATTACACCGCTGGTGACAAAGCCTACTTCCCTCCGCCTGCCAATTAATGTTTACCGTGTAACATGCAGAACTGGCAACGTAACAGAATTTCCGAGACAACCGCTAGATCTACCCATAGCTACCAGAAAACCAGGTGAGACGGCTGAGAGTGTCTTCTTCTGTGCACCCTAGAGAAGGAGAGGAAAAAAAGTGTGGATTGGGTCTTTGATACCAGAGACCTACAGACTATGGCCTCCCATATGGGCTGCATCCTCCATTGGATGATCTTCATCTTCATGACCACTTCTGGTAAGTTGATTGGACGCCGCTGAAGGAAAAAAAATAAAAGGTACCGATGTTTCTTTGATTATTTGTATTGTGTGTGAATATTGCTACAGTTATGTAGAACGTCAAGAGCTGCCGGACATGTATTGTAAAACGATTTATCTTCAGGCTCAATGGTGTGCGATCTGGGGGTTCGTTAGCTAAGTGGTAGACAGGGCTGCTGTTAGAAACCATGGGGCCCCATACAGCCAACCTGACAGGACCCCCCAAAAAAACCAAAAAACAGTTTATTATGCTTCAGTTATGAATGATTGGTACCGATCGCTCATTGTGTTCATTCAGGATAGGAATGGGCTAAATGTGACATATTTACCGAACCCTTCCCTCAGTTTCCATCCTAAAGGACCCTTTTGTGTAACTGCAGTTGCCAGTAGAGAGGAGGGAAACTGGCAGCACTGCAGGGGTGGGGGCACACAGGGGGGCCTAGGCAGCAGAGGGAAACATATGGTGCACAGGGAGTGTGATGGGTGCGGCGGGGGTAATTACTGGAACCAATCTCATTTATGGCTCTCCACAGCAGATAAAAGCAAGTGGGAGGGAGAGGAGAAGAAGCCAGCTTTCAGCTGTTGCAGAGAGCCATAAATAGGATTGGTTCCAATAATTGCTCCCCCCCATGCCAACCACCCTCCCTGCCCACAAATCTGAATCACCCAGCTTCCTGGGCCCCCCTACTGGCCTGGGCCCTGTACAGGAGGACTGGTGGTATCCCCTTATCCACAGTCCTGGTGGTAGATGTGTTGTTTAGTGAAGTCCAAAAATAAAGCAAAAGTCCAACATAAAGTTGGGTTTCTTCTCCAGCAAAATGCTGAACCACCTGGCTCTTAAGGCTCACCCATCCTTGGTCGCAGTACCTCGCTGCACAGGCCCAGTCCTAGCCTCTGAGACTCATGAATTCCTCTGGCCCCCTGGACTCCCTCCCAGTTGTCTCAGCTCTAGTCTCCCAGGCACTCTCACTCCTCTGAGACTCATGGATTCTTCTGGCCCCCCTGGACTCCCTCCTAGTTGTCTCAGCTCTAGTCTCCCAGGCTCTCTCACTCCTCTGAGACTCATGGATTCTTCTGGCCCCCCTGGACTCCCTCCCAGTTGTCTCAGCTATAGTCTCCCAGGCTCTCTCACTCCTCTGAAACTCATGGATTCTTCTGGCCCTCTGGACTCCCTCCCAGTTATCTCAGCTCTAGTCTCCCATACTCTCTCAGCTGGCCCAACTCGCTCAGCCCACTGACATGGAACCTCTCCTGCATGGATTGCTATCTCAAGTGGATTGCCTTAGTCTCTAGATAGGAGCTCACCTCCCTCCTGGCTGTAGAAATTTCAACTCAAACAGCAACAACTCCCCTGAGCTACATTCAGATCCCTTTTACATTGATCCTCCTTGAGCTCACACAGGCTGCAAGAGTCAAGCAAAGCCTGGACACTGGATTGAAGGTTCCGTCCCACCCCAAGACACTTTGGAACCTTCAAGTTCCTGGCCCCGAGTAGATTACAATAGAATAGAAAAAAAACAATAGAATAAAATAGACTATAACTGTCTTCCGCAATTTGAATTTCAAATAGAATAAAAAATAAGAGAACAGAATAGAAAAGAATAGAATAAAAAATAAGAGAATAGAAAAAAAAAACAATAAATTAGAATAGAAAATAAGAGAATAGAATAGAAAAAAAAAACCCAGAATGTAACCATCTTACGAAATTAGAATTTCAAATAGAATGAATTAGAATGCAACTTCGAATTTGGTCAAATTGAATAAGAAAAGAATAATCAAATTCAAAGATGAAACAGAACGAATTTCAAAAAAGAATTAAACAAATTTAACGGAACAAAATTATTTAAATTACAAATCGAAACAACTTTCTTCAGCCTGAAAATGTCTCCTTCCACCCGTGATAGTACGAGACCCTGGCATGGTGAGAATTTAGCGAATTTGTGTAAAAAGGATACCAGATCCTCAAAGGTTGAATTTGAGAAGCTCTGTCATTAAAGTGAATGGAGAAAGCCGTGCTCTATATTTTCTCTGGATTTGGTATTTGGTAAGTTGTCAAAGATCCCTCACTTATGGGTAAGGACTGTCCTGTTATGTACAATACAGAATATGATGCACATGTAAGATTAAATGACTGACAATCTTTTGGGTCATCTGCAGGTGTCGATCCGGTGCTCTCTGATGATGTGGCTGTTTTGACGGAGCCATCCTCCACTTTAGCAACAACTGTTCCTAGCATCCCTATGGAAACCAAGAGCAGTACTTTATCCCAAATAACTACCGCCAGCACCACCAGTGTAACTGTCTCCACAGCTGTCACTACTACCACCAGTTTACATGACTCTACAACTGAAACCAGTACCACCAGTATACCTGAATCTACACTTAACACCAGTTCCACCAGTAAAATAGGCTTTGAAGCTGACACCAGTACTATCAGTATAACTGTCTCAGAACCTGCAACCAGTTCTACCAAAGATATTGAGGAAGCTGGCTTTAGCACCATTGAATTGACCTCTGAAAGTAGGTCATCAGCTATGGAGACAGCCAACCTAGTGACCAAAGAAGTAACTTCAGAATTGTTCCCTGAGGAAATACCAACCAGCAATTCAGGAGCCACAGCTAGCAGCAGCACAATGGGCTCAACGGCTGAACCCATAACTGCTCCTTTTACTTTTCACACGGAGGAAATCTCTACAGTATGGGAGCCACTTTTTGTTTCCGAGACTACAGATACCTCTACATTCGGGATAAAGTCCAGTACAATTTCCACAGCTGGATGGTATACAGAAGAATCCACGTTTCCAGCAGCTGAATCAATTGCAGATACACAAAATCCCTTTACAGATTTTACATCTCACACAAGTAGACCCCTTACTGATGCAGATGAAACAACATCTGAATTTCCAGCTGAAATAACTTTTGAAGCTCATACTGAATTTCCTACTGAAACAACCTCTGATGGTCCTACTGAATTCCCTACTGAAACAACCTCTGATGGTCCTACTGAATTCCCTACTGAAACAACTTTTGACGGTCCTACTATATTCCTAACTGAAATAACTTCTGATGGTCCTACTGAATTCCCTACTGAAACAACTTCTGGTGGTCCTACTGAATTCCCTACTAAAACAACTTCTGATGGTCCTACTGAATTCCCTACTAAAACAATTTCTGATGGTCCTACTGAATTCCCTACTGAAACAACTTCTGATGGTCCTACTGAATTCCCTACTATAAAAACTTCTGATGGTCCTACTGAATTCCTAACTGAAATAACTTCTGATGGTCCTACTGAATTCCTAACTGAAATAACTTCTGATGGTCCTACTGAATTCCTAACTGAAATAACTTCTCAGGGTCCTAATGAATTTCCAACTGAAATAACTTCTGATGGTCCTACTGAAGTCCCTACTGAAAGAACTACTGATGGTCCTACTGAATTCCTAACTGAAACAACGTCTGATGTTCCTACTGAATTCCTAACTGAAACAGCTTCTGATGGTCCTACTATATTCCTAACTGAAATAACTTCTGATGGTCCTAATGAATTCCTAACTGAAACAACTTCTGATGGTCCTACTGAATTCCTAACTGAAACAGCTTCTGATGTTCCTACTGAATTCCCAACTGAAACAACTTATGACAGTCCTACTATATTCCTAACTGAAACAACTTCTGATAGTCCTGAATTTCCAACTGAAACAACTTCTGAAGGTCCTACTGAAGTCCCTACTGAAACAACCTCTGAAGGTCCTACTGAATTCCCAACTGAGACAACTTCTGATGGTCCTACTGAAACAACTTCTGATGGCCCTACTGAATTCCTAACTAAAATAACTTCTGATGTTCCTACTGAATTCCCAGCTGAAACAACTTCTGATGGTCCTACTAAAGTTCCTACTGAAACAACTTCTGAAGGTCCTACCAAATTCCCAACTGAGATAACCTTTGATGGTCCTACTGAATTCCTAACTGAAACGTCTTCTGATGGTTTTACTGAATTCCCAACTGAAACAACTTCTGATGGTCCTACTGAAGTCCCTACTGAAACAACCTCTGAAGGTCCTACTGAATTTCCAACTGAGACATCTTCTGATGTTCCTACTGAATTCCTAAGTGAAACAGCTTCTGATGTTCCTACTGAATTCCCAACTGAAACAACCTCTGATGGTCCTACTGAATTCCCTACTATAACAACTTCTGATGGTCCTACTGAATTCCCAACTGAAACAACTTATGACGGTCCTACTATATTCCTAACTGAAACAACTTCTGATAGTCCTGAATTTCCAACTGAAACAACTTCTGAAGGTCCTACTGAAGTCCCTACTGAAACAACCTCTGAAGGTCCTACTGAATTCCCAACTGAGACAACTTCTGATGGTCCTACTGAAATAACTTCTGATGGCCCTACTGAATTCCTAACTAAAACAACTTCTGATGTTCCTACTGAATTCCCAGCTGAAACAACTTCTGATGGTCCTACTAAAGTTCCTACTGAAACAACTTCTGAAGGTCCTACCAAATTCCCAACTGAGACAACCTTTGATGGTCCTACTGAATTCCTAACTGAAACAACTTCTGATGGTCCTACTGAAGTCCCTACTGAAACGACCTCTGCAGGTCCTACTGAATTTCCAACTGAGACATCTTCTGATGTTCCTACTGAATTCCTAAGTGAAACAGCTTCTGATGTTCCTACTGAATTCCCTACTGAAACAACGTCTGATATTTATTCCGAATTCCCTACTAGTTATGACCGGACAACACCTGAATCATCCTCCATTATAACAGAGATTTCAAGGGCAATGGAAAGTGAAACATCTACAATATTTGAATTCACTTCTGAATCTACAGATGAACCTTCAAGGAGATTTTCAACTGAAATTATCACTTTTACAAGTGATTCAACTTCAATTCTAACTGAAAGTCCTGATATCTCTCCAGATGTAACTATTATAACTGAATTCTCTTCGGAGTTTTCAACTGAATTTACATCCCCCTCTGCAGAGGACAAAAGGACACTGGAACCCGATTCCATTCCTACTTCTGAAACTTCAATATCACTTACAAGTTATGGATCTACCTCTAATGAAGCTACAACTGAACCAGCAACCGAATTTTCTACAGAAACCCTCTATACAACTCATAGCTCTACAACGGAGACATATTTATCTACTACTCTTCCCAAAACTGAGGCCTCCATGACCACCGCAGTACTTGAAACATTCGGAATTTCTACTAACACTCCCACAACCATTCTTACAACCTCTACCACAACCTTCAAGCCAGCAAGTATTACTAAAACAAAGGCCTCTCCCGGAACAAGTCCTGCAACAAACTTTACAACCACGACCACTAAAGCCACAGCATCCGGTACAAACTCTACAGCAGGTAAGTCAACTTGATGTATCACTTAGACTCAAGTCCTTTAACCACTTCCAGTCCGGACACTTTCCCCCCCTTCCAGTCCGGACACTTTCCCCCCCTTCCAGTCCGGACACTTTCCCCCCCTTCCAGTCCGGACACTTTCCCCCCCTTCCAGTACGGACACTTTCCCCCCCTTCCAGTCCAGACACTTTCACCCCCTTCCAGTCCGGACACTTTCACCCCCTTCCAGTCCGGACACTTTCACCCCCTTCCAGTCCGGACACTTTCCCCCCCTTCCAGTCCGGACACTTTCCCCCCCGTCCAGTCCGGACACTTTCCCCTCCTTCCAGTCCGGACACTTTCCCCCCCCCTTCCAGTCCGGACACTTTCACCCCCCTTCCAGTCCGGACACTTTCCCCCCCTTCCAGTCCGGACACTTTCCCCCCCTTCCAGTCCGGACACTTTTCCCCCCCTTCCAGTCCGGACACTTTCCCCCCCTTCCAGTCCGGACCCTTTCCCCCCCCTTCCAGTCCGGACACTTTCACCCCCTTCCAGTCCGGACACTTTCCCCTCCTTCCAGTCCGGACACTTTCCCCCCCTTCCAGTCCGGACACTTTCCCCCCCTTCCAGTCCAGACACTTTCACCCCCTTCCAGTCCGGACACTTTCCCCCCCTTCCAGTCCAGACACTTTCCCCCCATTCCAGTCCGGACACTTTCCCCCCCTTCCTGTCTAGGGCAATTTTCAGCTTTCAGCGCTATCACACTTTGAATGACAATTGCGCGGTCATGCAATACTGTACCCATATTAATTTTTTACCATTTTTTTGAGACAGATAAAGCTTTATTTTGGTGGTATTTATTCACCGCTGGGATTTTTATTTTTTTTACTATGTAAATGATAAAGTCCCAAAAGTTTGAAAAAAAGTGGGTTTTTTACTAAAATTTTGCAAATAAATAATATTTCATCATAAATCTTGCCCAAAATTTATTCCATTATTTTTTTAGTAAAAAAATTTTTAAACTTTTTTTTTACATTTTTATTTTATTTTTTTTATATTATTTTTTATTTTTATTTTTTTTACATACGGTCACCCTAGCAGTAGTATCACCATGGTGACACTGTACTACTTGTGGGGGGTGATGAAGATTTTTTTTTTTTTTTACACTGATTGCTTTTACACCCATAAAGGCTGTAAAAGCAATCATTTCTCCTTCTCTCGCTGCATTCCTGCAGTCATTGAGAAGTACTGAGTGAGCTGTGATTGGTCACAGCTTGTCACATGGTACAAGGCTGTTGTGAATAGCCCTGTACCATGTGACCTCTGTGATCATTCACAGATTTCACACGTAGTAAGCAATGATGTCACAAGTGACATCTTGCTTACTACTTTGCATGTGATCACTGATTGGCCAATCAGTGATCACATGATCGGGACCTCGTACAGAGGTCCCGTCCAACGATTGGTGTTTCACTGTGTCCGGAGGACACAGCGGGCACCAGATCGCGGTGCTGCGCGCTCCCAGGGAGCGCGCACAGCTAGAAAAGGCGGGTGCCGTTTAGGAACGGCAACCCGCCCTGGACTGCCACCACCCTGCCGTTTATAAACAGCAGGTGGACGGCAAGAGGTTAAATTCAACAAGTAAATCCCAAACTTGTTTTTTTACGTTTTGGATATCGTGGAAGGGTTAGAACCTCTGTCAGGAATTTTTTGCTTTCTGTGTCCCCGCTGGGGAGATTATTCCTCTCTATTGATCCCGGTGACCATTGTCTCCTGTACAGAAAGTGGTGAGAAATCCTAAATGTTTGGAGTTGCCATAGGAACAGAAGGCAAGGGGAAACCTTCTAATGGAGAGACTTTGGTATGTGTCTTCGAGAGGATATCACCTCATTTTGGAGAGATCTTGTCTTACTTCCTGTTTTGTCTCTGGGACAGGAAGTGAAGGGAAATTCCCCCGTTGGGACACAGACAGCAAATAAGAAAGAGAAAGCTGAGAGTTCTTAACAGTTCCCTATTTTATCCAAAACTTGAAAACAATGTTTTGGCTTTACATATAGTTTAACCGCTTCCCTCCCGGCCTATAATACAATGACAGCCAAGCAGGAGTACTGCCATCTCGGGCAGATGTCATATGACACCCTCCCAGGACAGTGGTGTATTTAGGTTTTGTGCTGCCCTAGACAACACAAAAATTGGCGCCCCCCACAGAGAGAGCCTGACATTGATCAACAACACCCCTGCCTCCCACCCAAGAGAGCCTTCCACTACCACTGCCCCCCATACACCAGCCGCCCCCCAACCCCCAGCAAAAGAGAGAAAGACACTCACCTTCACAGCTCCGGACATCCCCAGGAACGAGAGTCGGGCTGTGCATACACCGTCATGAAACCAACCTCTCTCAGAACCCACCAGGTCCCCATGCCTCGTGTGTCCCTTCTTCCATCCCTTCTTCCCAAGGGGCAGTTCTGCCCCCCTGGAAAATGCCACCCTAGGCAAATGCCTTGTTTGCCTTGTGGTAAATACGCCCCTGTCCCAGGATCACACTTCGCACAGGAGACGCACTATGGTGTGATCTGACACCAGCTGGGTCCACCAGACGCACAGCAGATGACAAATAATTGTGACCGGCTGCTGCAGGTACCATGTGATCGCTGAGACCAATCACAGCAGATCACATGAGAGTTGTACACAAGGAACAACTCTCATTCATAGCCATACATTGTGTACTATTGTGTTGATCTCTGAGATTGCTCACAGTGATCACATGGTACAGACAATCATAGGGTATCTGTACCATCTGATAGCTGTGGCCAATCACAGCTTCACAATAGTACACAGAGGATGAATGGATTGCATTCATAAAAAATGATTGCTTATAACAGTGATCAGCACTTTTATAAGCAATATGGTGTGTAAGAAAAAAAAAAATCACCTCCCCGGAGCACTACAGTGTCAGTATGGTAACACTGTACTGCTCTGGTCATGGAGTGTAAAAAAAAAATCATAAAAAAAACAGAAAAAAATTAATAAAAAAGAAATAAAATGTCAACATTTTTTTTTTTTAATAATTTTTTTTATATACTGTCACCAGTCAGTGTCCCTGATCACCGCCACACCCTTTGTATGATAACGCTGTACTGGACTGGTGACAGTATGTAAAAATAAATTGTGAAAAAAACCCACTTTTTTTAATATCTTCATTTTCCAAAAATTCGCGACAAAAAATTACAACTTCAAATTGACCGTGCCTCTTACTAAATTATTTGGACTGTCTACATTCCAAAAAGGGGTCATTTAGGGGAATATTTGTACTGTCATGGAATTTTCCGGCCTCAAGAAATTAGATCCATCTAGAAATCCATCGGCCTCAAGAAATTAGATCCATCTAGAAATCCATCAGCCTCAAGAAATTAGGCCATCAATATGTCAGGATTGATTTTCAAATACAATGTCTTGAAAAAGTATTCATACCCAAATGTTCCACATTTTGTCATCTTGCCACCAAAAAATGTAAATTCATTTTATTGGGATTTGATGTGATAGACCAACACAAAGTGGCACAGAGTTGTAAAGTAGAAGGAAATTTTTTTTACAAATAAATATCTGAAAAGTGTGGCGTGCATTTGTATTCAGCCCCCTTTACTCTGATACCCCTAACTAAAATCTAGTGGAACCAATTGCCTTCAGAAGTCCCCTAATTAGTAAATAGAGTCCCCCCCCCCGTGTGTCATGTGATCTCAGTATAAATCCAGCTGTTCTGTGAAGCCCTCAGAGGTTTGTTAGAGAACATTAGTGAACAAACAGCATCATGAAGAACACAGAACACACCAGACAGGTCAGGGATAAAGTTGTGGAGAAGTTTAAAACTGGGTTAGGTATAAAAAAATATCTCAAGCTTTGAACATCTAATGGAGCACTGTGTTCAATCCATCATCCGAAAATGGAAAAAATATGACACAACTGCAAACCTACCAAGACATGGCCGTCCACCTAAACTGACAGGACGGGCAAGGAGATCATTCATCAGAGAAGCAGACAAGAGGGCCATGGGAACACTGGTGGAGCTGCAGAGATCACAGCTCAGGGGGGAGATCCTGTCCACAGGACAACTATTAGTCCTGCACTCCACAAATCTGGTCTTTATGGAAGAGTGACAAGAAGAAAGCCATTGTTAAAAGAAAGCCATCAGAAGTCCCGTTTGCAGTTTGTGAGAAGCCATGTGGGGGACACAGCAAACATGTGGAAGAAGGGGCTCTGGTCAGAGGAGACCAAAAGTGAATTTTTTGGCCTAAAAGCAAAACGCTATGTGTGGGGGAAAACTCACACTGCACATCACCCTGAACACACCATCCCCACCATGAAACATGGTGGTGGTAGCATCATGTGGTGGGGATGCTTTTCTGCAGCAGGGACAGGGAAGCTGGTCAGAGTTGATGGGAAGATGGATGGAGCCAAATACAGGGCAATCTTAGAAGGAAACCTGTTAGAGTCTGCAGAAGACTTGAGACCGGGGCGGAGGTTCACCTCCCAGCAGGACAACGACCCAAAACATCGAGCCAGAGCTCCAATGGAATGGTTCAGATCAAAGCATCTTCATGTGTTAGAATGGCCCAGTCACAGTCCAGACCCAAATCCAATGGAGAATCTGTGGCCAGACCTGAAAATTGCTGTTCCCAGACGCTCTCCATCCAATCTGACAGCTTGAGGGATTCTGCAAAGAAGAACGGGCAGAAATGTCCCTCTCTAGATGTGCAAAGAGACATCCCCAAAAAGGCTTGCAGCTGGAATTGCAGCCAAAGGGGGTCCTAGAAAGTATTTACTCCGGGGGGGCGGGGGGCTGAATACAAATGCTGCCACACTTTTCACAGATTTATTAGTCACAAATGTTGGAAACCATTTCTAATTTTCCTTCCACTTTACAATTATGTGCCACTTTGTGTCGGTCCATCACATCCAATCCCAATAGATACATTGTAACATGACAACATGGGGGGGGGATACATTGTAACATGACAACATAGGGGACATTTCGGGGGGGGGGATACATTGTAACATGACAACATGGGGGACATTTCGGGGGGGGGGATACATTGTAACATGACAACATGGGGGACATTTCGGGGGGGGGGATACATTGTAACATGACAACATGGGGGACATTTGGGGGGGGGGATACATTGTAACATGACAACATGGGGGACATTTCGGGGGGGGGGATACATTGTAACATGACAACATGGGGGACATTTCGGGGGGGGGATACATTGTAACATGAGAACATGGGGGACATTGCGGGGGGGAGGGGAATACATTGTAACATGAGAACATGGGGGATATTTCAAGGGGGAGGAGGGGAATATATTGTAACACGACATGGGGGACATTGCGGGGGGGAGGGGAATACATTGTAACATGACAACATGGGGGGCATTTCAAGGGGGAGGGGGATACATTGTAACATGACAACATGGGGGACATTTCAAGGGGGAGGAGGGGAATACATTGTAACATGACATCATGGGGGACATTTCAGGGGGGAGGAGGGGAATACATTGTAACATGACATCATGGGGGACATTTCAGGGGGGAGGGGAATACATTGTAACATGGGGGAAATTTCAAGGGGGAGGGGGAATAGATTGTAACATGACAACATGGGGGACATTTCAGGGGGAGGAAGACTTTTCCAAGGCACTGTATATACTGTATACCATAGTTTGGAGACTCTATAACTTTCACACAAACAGAATAATATACACTGATATGGGTTATTTTTACTATAGAAATGTATGAAGAAAGATTGTTTTTTGCTAAATTTTGCAACAAAGAAAAATACATTTTTATTTATATAATGTTCAGTCTTTTTTCATTTATATAGCAACACATAAAAACCTCAGTGGTAATCAAATATCACCAAAAGAAATCTGTATCTCTCTATATGATAAATATATATATAAATGAAATAAACATTTAGTTTGGGTACAGCGTTGCACGACTGAGTAATTGTCATTCAAAATGTGCCAGCTCTGAAAGCTGAAAATTGGATTGGCCTGGGCAGGAAGGGGGGGGAAGTGTCCGATATTGAGGTGGTTGCAGGGGCGGACTGACAACTCATGGGGCCCCCGGACAATAGGGGATCATGGGGCCCCCGGGCAATAGGGAATCATGGGGCCCCTGTGTCCTTGCCCAAACTCAAAAAAGCTTATGAAAAAGGCACCAGGGTCATCTCATGGGGCCCCCTACTGACCCCGAGCCCTCGGGCAGTGCCCGAGTTTCCAAATGGTCAGTCTGCCCCTGGGTGGTTGATTTTTTCATAGATGTAAATCAATAAATATTATTTGTTTTACGTTTCAGCACTCTTTGACTATCCAACATTTAGGGATGTAAAAATCCAAGTATGCTTTGCTAGCCAAAAATAGTAGTTTTAGTGTTTTTAGATATACATATAAATGAGATCAATTCAACACTTTGGCTGCCAATTATGTCCAATCAAAGGGTTTAAACAAGTTCAACATGAGCGTATTTTTTCCATTTAGCACATACCTGCTTGTGGGTCCCTTTTCTTTGCAGCAGTGATATGGCTACTTAACAGGTGAGATCTTCCACTTTACGTCATTGGGGGCTGGTTCCGCACACAAGGATGGTATGCAACGTGGAATTGTCAAGGGTGTTCCATCAATGAGCCTAGTGCCATTTTGGCAGGGTCAGGGGTCGTCTGGAGAAGGTTTCTGCTCCGTTGAATGAAAGGCGCTAGCACCAGCTTATTTGGTGCATTTGGTTGTTGGACGATGGCATGGTGCTCCACAGCTGAGCCTAACAAATCTTCTGCAACTTCTGCTGCAGATGAGGGGACACACTTTTGATTGGTTCCAAGGGTGGAGGTGGAAGGACACTGTTGAGTGTTTTTGCCAGGAGAGATGGGTGCCAGGGTAGAAGATGAAGGACACTGCTGAGTGTCTCTACTGGGAGGGATGGGTGCCAGGATAGGAGAAGAAGGACACTGCTGAGTGTCTCTACTGGAAGGGATGGGTGACAGGGTAGGAGGAGAACGACACTGCTGAGTGTTTTTGCTGGGAGGGATGGATACCAGGATAGGAGAAGGACACTTCTGAGTGTCTCTACTGGGAGGGATGGATGCCAGGGTAGGAGGAGAAGGACACTGCTGAGTGTCTCTACTGGAAGGGATGGGTGACAGGGTAGGAGGAGAAGGACACTGCTGAGTGTTTTTGCTGGGAGGGATGGATACCAGGATAGGAGAAGGACACTTCTGAGTGTCTCTACTGGGAGGGATGGATGCCAGGGTAGGAGGAGAAGGACACTGCTGAGTGTTTCTACTGGGAGGGATAGGTGCCAGAGTAGGGGGAAAAGGACACTGCTGAGTGTTTCTGCTGGGAGGGATAGGTGCCAGGGTAGGAGAAGAAGGACACTGCTGAGTATTTGTGCTGGGAGGGATGGCAGAGGAAAAAGGACACTGCTGAGTGTTTCTGCCGGGAGGGATAAGTGCCAGGGTAGGAGAAGAAGGACACTGCTGAGTGTTTCTACCGGGAGGGATAGGTGCCAGGGTAGGAGAAGAAGGACACTTCTGAGTGTTTGTGCTGGGAGGGATGGGTGCCAGGGTAGGAGAAGACGAACACTACTAAGTGTTTCTACCGGGAGGGATAGGTGACAGGGTAGGAGAAGAAGGACACTGCTGAGTGTTTGTGCTGGGAGGTATGGGTGCCAAGGTGTAAGAGAAACCACACTGTGGAATGTTTCTGCCAGAAAGGGATGGGTGCCAGGGTAGGAGAAGAAGGACACTGCTGCTTGTTTCTGCAGGAAGGATGGGTGCCAAGGAAGGAGAAGAAAGACGCTGCTGAGTGTTTCTACTGCAAGGGATGGGTGCCAGGGTAGGAGAAGAAGGACACTGCTGAGTGTTTGTGCTGGGAGGTATGGGTGCCAAGGAAGGAGGAGAAGGACACTGCTGAGTGTCTCTACTGACAGGGATGAGTGCCAGGGTAGGAGAAGAAGGACACTGCTGAATGTCTCTACTGGAAGGGATGGGTGCCAGGGTAGGAGAAGGACACTGCTGAGTGTTTCTGCTGAGAGGAATAGGTGCCAGGGTAGAAGAAGGACACTGCTGAGCCTCTCTACTGCAAGGGATGGGTGACAGGGTAGGAGAAGAAGGACAATGCTGAGTGTCTCTACTGAGAGGGATGGGTGCCAGGGTAGGAGAAGAAGGACACTGCTGAATGTCTTTACTGGAAGGGATGGGTGCTGGAGTAGGAGAAGAAGGACACTGCTGAGTGTCTCTACTGGAAGGGATGGGTGCCAGAGTAGGAGGAGAAGGACACTGCTGAGTGTTTCTGCCGAGAGGAATAGGTGCCAGGGTAGAAGGACGACACTGCTGCGTGTTTCTACTGCAAGGGATGGGTCACAGGGTAGGAGGAGAAGGACACTGCTGAGTGTTTGTGCTGGGAGGGATGGGTGCCAGGGTAGGAGAAGAAGAACACTGCTGAGTTTCTCTACTGGAAGGGATAGGTGCCAGGGTAGGAGAAGAAGAACACTGCTGAGTGTTTCTACTGCAAGGGAAGGGTGACAGGGTAGGAGGAGAAGGACACTGCTGAGTGTTTCTACTGCAAGGGATGGGTGACAGGGTAGGAGGAGAAGGACACTGCTGAGTGTTTCTATGGGAAGGATGGGCACCAGGGTAAGAGAAGATGGGCGAATACAGACTGCTTTTGCCTTTACCAAAAGATGGAATATTGGTATCTCCTACCATTTATTTGCCACGATGAATCTTTCTTCCATAATACAGTCTATGGTCACATTGCATGATCCCTGAACGTTTTCTCCTCATTTTGTCCCTCCTCGTTTTCTCCCCATCCTTTCCATCACTACCAACAACACCACCATCAATCCCGCCCAGCAAGCCAAGGTCCTTGGCGTCATTTTGGACTCAAACCTTTCCTTTCAACCTCATATCAAATCACTTACAAACACATGCAGGCTCCACCTCCGGAACATTGCCAAGATACGCTCCTTCCTTACCCCAGACACCACTAAACTACTCGTACACTCCCTGATTATCTCACGCCTGGACTACTGCAACTCCCTCCTCACCGGCCTACCCCAGTGCAAACTCTCCCCGCTTCAGACCATCCTGAACTCAGCTGCCAGACTCATTCACCTCACCAGCCGCTCCACCTCTGCCACCCACCTCTGCCTCTCCCTCCACTGGCTCCCCATTGCCCAACGCATTAAATTCAAACTACTCACTCTGACCTATAAGGCCATTCACAACACTGCCCCTAACTACCTCACCGACCTGATTCCCAGGTACCACCCTACCCGTACCCTTCGCTCTTCACAGGACCTCCTTCTATCTTGCTCCCTGGTCTCCTCCTCACACGCACGACTGCAAGACTTCTCCAGGTCCTCCCCCATACTCTGGAACTCACTACCCCAATCCATCAGACTGTCACCTTCCCTCCTCACCTTCAGGCACTCCCTGAAAACCCACCTCTTCAGGGAAGCCTACCCCACCCTCACCTAACAGCCGCTGCCCTTCCCTCCTCCTACCACTCCATCCCCCACAGCCGTTTCCTCCTGTGCCTCTACCCCCTCCCTCCTAGATTGTAAGCTCGAAAGAGTAGGGCCCACTTACCCCTTGTGTGCTGTTTGATGTTACTGTTCTGTTTCATGTATTGTCCCCCCTCTATTGTACAGCGCTGAGCAAACCCTTTGGCGCTATATAAACTCGATAAATAAATAAATAAATACATTTTTCTTTACAGGAAAGTATGTCTTTAAAGTGAGTTTAAAGAGCTCTTCGTCTGTTGCTTCTACGATGAGACCCCTTTTAGAGAAGGTAAAATACTTTAGAAAACACTGTTTGCATTTAACATGATAATCTAATACATCCTTTCTCAACCTTTTTATACTAGAGGAACCCTTAAAATAAATAAATGGATTCAGGGTACCCCTTCAAAAGCCAACTCACCAGAGGACAATGGGAGAAATGCCCCTACCATTGGTGGTCAGTGGGAAGAATGTCCCTTACATTGGAGGTCAGTGGGAAGAATGTCCCTTACATTGGGGGTCAGTGGGAAGAATGTCCCTTACATTGGGGGTCAGTGGGAAGAATGTCCCTTACATTGGTGATCAGTGGGAAGAATGTCCCTTACATTGGGGGTCAGTGGGAAGAATGTCCCTTACATTGGTGATCAGTGGGAAGAATGTCCCTTACATTGGTGATCAGTGGGAAGAATGTCCCTTACATTGGGGGTCAGTGGGAAGAATGTCCCTTACATTGGGGGTCAGTGGGAAGAATGTCCCTTACATTGGTGGTCAGTGGGAAGAATGTCCCTTACATTGGTGATCAGTGGGAAGAATGTCCCTTACATTGGTGATCAGTGGGAAGAATGTCCCTTACATTGGGGGTCAGTGGGAAGAATGTCCCTTACATTGGGGGGTCAATGGGAAGAATGTCCCTTACATTGGGGGTCAGTGGGAAGAATGTCCCTTACATTGGTGATCAGTGGGAAGAATGTCCCTTACATTGGGGGTCAGTGGGAAGAATGTCCCTTACATTGGTGATCAGTGGGAAGAATGTCCCTTACATTGGTGATCAGTGGGAAGAATGTCCCTTACATTGGGGGTCAGTGGGAAGAATGTCCCTTACATTGGTGATCAGTGGGAAGAATGTCCCTTACATTGGTGATCAGTGGGAAGAATGTCCCTTACATTGGTGATCAGTGGGAAGAATGTCCCTTACATTGGGGGTCAGTGGGAAGAATGTCCCTTACATTGGGGGTCAGTGGGAAGAATGTCCCTTACATTGGGGGTCAGTGGGAAGAATGTCCCTTACATTGGTGATCAGTGGGAAGAATGTCCCTTACATTGGGGGTCAGTGGGAAGAATGTCCCTTACATTGGGGGTCAGTGGGAAGAATGTCCCTTACATTGGGGGTCAGTGGGAAGAATGTCCCTTACATTGGTGATCAGTGGGAAGAATGTCCCTTACATTGGGGGTCAGTGGGAAGAATGTCCCTTACATTGGTGATCAGTGGGAAGAATGTCCCTTACATTGGTGATCAGTGGGAAGAATGTCCCTTACATTGGGGGTCAGTGGGAAGAATGTCCCTTACATTGGGGGTCAGTGGGAAGAATGTCCCTTACATTGGTGGTCAGTGGGAAGAATGTCCCTTACATTGGTGATCAGTGGGAAGAATGTCCCTTACATTGGTGATCAGTGGGAAGAATGTCCCTTACATTGGGGGTCAGTGGGAAGAATGTCCCTTACATTGGGGGTCAGTGGGAAGAATGTCCCTTACATTGGGGGTCAGTGGGAAGAATGTCCCTTACATTGGTGATCAGTGGGAAGAATGTCCCTTACATTGGTGATCAGTGGGAAGAATGTCCCTTACATTGGGGGTCAGTGGGAAGAATGTCCCTTACATTGGTGATCAGTGGGAAGAATGTCCCTTACATTGGTGATCAGTGGGAAGAATGTCCCTTACATTGGTGATCAGTGGGAAGAATGTCCCTTACATTGGGGGTCAGTGGGAAGAATGTCCCTTACATTGGGGGTCAGTGGGAAGAATGTCCCTTACATTGGTGGTCAGTGGGAAGAATGTCCCTTACATTGGTGGTCAGTGGGAAGAATGTCCCTTACATTGGTGGTCAGTGGGAAGAATGTCCCTGACATTGGTGATCAGTGGGAAGAATGTCCCTTACATTGGTGATCAGTGGGAAGAATGTCCCTTACATTGGGGGTCAGTGGGAAGAATGTCCCTTACATTGGTGATCAGTGGGAAGAATGTCCCTTACATTGGGGGTCAGTGGGAAGAATGTCCCTTACATTGGGGGTCAGTGGGAAGAATGTCCCTTACATTGGTGGTCAGTGGGAAGAATGTCCCTTACATTGGTGATCAGTGGGAAGAATGTCCCTTACATTGGTGGTCAGTGGGAAGAATGTCCCTTACATTGGGGGTCAGTGGGAAGAATGCCCCTTACATTGGGGGTCAGTGGGAAGAATGTCCCTTACATTGGTGGTCAGTGGGAAGAATGTCCCTTACGTTGGGGGTCAGTGGAAAGAATGTCCCATACATTGGTGGTCAGTGAGAAGAATGTCCCTTCCGTTGGGGGTCAGTGGGAAGAATGTTCCTTACATTGGTGGTCAGTAGGAAGAATGTCCCTTACATTGGGGGTCAGTGGGAAGAATGTCCCTTACATTGGGGATCAGTGGGAAGAATGTCCCTTACATTGGGGGTCAGTGGGAAGAATGCCCCTTACATTGGTGGTCAGTGGGAAGAATGTCCCTTACATTGGGGGTCAGTGGGAAGAATGTCCCTTACATTGGTGATCAGTGGGAAGAATGTCCCTTACATTGGTGATCAGTGGGAAGAATGTCCCTTACATTGGGGGTCAGTGGGAAGAATGTCCCTTACATTGGTGATCAGTGGGAAGAATGTCCCTTACATTGGGGGTCAGTGGGAAGAATGTCCCTTACATTGGTGGTCAGTGGGAAGAATGTCCCTTACATTGGTGATCAGTGGGAAGAATGTCCCTTACATCGGTGATCAGTGGGAAGAATGTCCCTTACATTGGGGGTCAGTGGGAAGAATGTCCCTTACATTGGGGGTCAGTGGGAAGAATGTCCCTTACATTGGGGGTCAGTGGGAAAAATGTCCCTTACATTGGTGATCAGTGGGAAGAATGTCCCTTACATTGGTGATCAGTGGGAAGAATGTCCCTTACATTGGGGGTCAGTGGGAAGAATGTCCCTTACATTGGTGATCAGTGGGAAGAATGTCCCTTACATTGGGGGTCAGTGGGAAGAATGTCCCTTACATTGGTGGTCAGTGGGAAGAATGTCCCTGACATTGGTGATCAGTGGGAAGAATGTCCCTTACATTGGTGATCAGTGGGAAGAATGTCCCTTACATTGGGAGTCAGTGGGAAGAATGTCCCTTACATTGGTGATCAGTGGGAAGAATGTCCCTTACATTGGGGGTCAGTGGGAAGAATGTCCCTTACATTGGGGGTCAGTGGGAAGAATGTCCCTTACATTGGTGGTCAGTGGGAAGAATGTCCCTTACATTGGTGATCAGTGGGAAGAATGTCCCTTACATTGGTGATCAGTGGGAAGAATGTCCCTTACATTGGTGGTCAGTGGGAAGAATGTCCCTTACATTGGGGGTCAGTGGGAAGAATGCCCCTTACATTGGGGGTCAGTGGGAAGAATGTCCCTTACATTGGTGGTCAGTGGGAAGAATGTCCCTTACGTTGGGGGTCAGTGGGAAGAATGTCCCATACATTGGTGGTCAGTGAGAAGAATGTCCCTTCCGTTGGGGGTCAGTGGGAAGAATGTCCCTTACATTGGTGATCAGTGGGAAGAATGTCCCTTACATTGGTGGTCAGTGGGAAGAATGTCCCTTACATTGGTGATCAGTGGGAAGAATGTCCCTTACATTGGTGGTCAGTGGGAAGAATGTCCCTTACATTGGTGATCAGTGGGAAGAATGTTCCTTACATTGGTGATCAGTGGGAAGAATGTCCCTTACATTGGTGATCAGTGGGAAGAATGTTCCTTACATTGGTGATCAGTGGGAAGAATGTCCCTTACATTGGGGGTCAGTGGGAAGAATGTCCCTTACATTGGGGGTCAGTGGGAAGAATGTCCCTTACATTGGGGGTCAGTGGGAAGAATGTCCCTTACATTGGTGATCAGTGGGAAGAATGTCCATTACATTGGTGATCAGTGGGAAGAATGTCCCTTACATTGGGGGTCAGTGGGAAGAATGTCCCTTACATTGGTCATCAGTGGGAAGAATGTCCCTTACATTGGTGATCAGTGGGAAGAATGTCCCTTACATTGGGGGTCAGTGGGAAGAATGTCCCTTACATTGGTGATCAGTGGGAAGAATGTCCCTTACATTGGTGGTCAGTGGGAAGAATGTCCCTTACATTGGGGGTCAGTGGGAAGAATGTCCCTTACATTGGTGGTCAGTGGGAAGAATGTCCCTTACATTGGTGGTCAGTGGGAAGAATGTCCCTTACATTGGTGGTCAGTGGGAAGAATGTCCCTGACATTGGTGATCAGTGGGAAGAATGTCCCTTACATTGGTGATCAGTGGGAAGAATGTCCCTTACATTGGGGGTCAGTGGGAAGAATGTCCCTTACATTGGTGATCAGTGGGAAGAATGTCCCTTACATTGGGGGTCAGTGGGAAGAATGTCCCTTACATTGGGGGTCAGTGGGAAGAATGTCCCTTACATTGGGGGTCAGTGGGAAGAATGTCCCTTACATTGGTGGTCAGTGGGAAGAATGTCCCTTACATTGGTGATCAGTAGGAAGAATGTCCCTTACATTGGTGATCAGTGGGAAGAATGTCCCTTACATTGGTGGTCAGTGGGAAGAATGTCCCTTACATTGGGGGTCAGTGGGAAGAATGCCCCTTACATTGGGGGTCAGTGGGAAGAATGTCCCTTACATTGGTGGTCAGTGGGAAGAATGTCCCTTACGTTGGGGGTCAGTGGGAAGAATGTCCCATACATTGGTGGTCAGTGAGAAGAATGTCCCTTCCGTTGGGGGTCAGTGGGAAGAATGTTCCTTACATTGGTGGTCAGTAGGAAGAATGTCCCTTACATTGGTGGTCAGTGGGAAGAATGTCCCTTACATTGGGGGTCAGTGGGAAGAATGTCCCTTACATTGGGGGTCAGTGGGAAGAATGTCCCTTACATTGGTGATCAGTGGGAAGAATGTCCCTTACATTGGTGATCAGTGGGAAGAATGTCCCTTACATTGGTGATCAGTGTGAAGAATGTCCCTTACATTGGGGGTCAGTGGGAAGAATGTCCCTTACATTGGGGGTCAGTGGGAAGAATGTCCCTTACATTGGTGGTCAGTGGGAAGAATGTCCCTTACATTGGTGGTCAGTGGGAAGAATGTCCCTTACATTGGTGGTCAGTGGGAAGAATGTCCCTGACATTGGTGATCAGTGGGAAGAATGTCCCTTACATTGGGGGTCAGTGGGAAGAATGTCCCTTACATTGGGGGTCAGTGGGAAGAATGTCCCTTACATTGGGGGTCAGTGGGAAGAATGTCCCTTACATTGGTGATCAGTGGGAAGAATGTCCCTTACATTGGTGATCAGTGGGAAGAATGTCCCTTACATTGGGGGTCAGTGGGAAGAATGTCCCTTACATTGGTGATCAGTGGGAAGAATGTCCCTTACATTGGTGATCAGTGGGAAGAATGTCCCTTACATTGGTGATCAGTGGGAAGAATGTCCCTTACATTGGGGGTCAGTGGGAAGAATGTCCCTTACATTGGGGGTCAGTGGGAAGAATGTCCCTTACATTGGTGGTCAGTGGGAAGAATGTCCCTTACATTGGTGGTCAGTGGGAAGAATGTCCCTTACATTGGTGGTCAGTGGGAAGAATGTCCCTGACATTGGTGATCAGTGGGAAGAATGTCCCTTACATTGGTGATCAGTGGGAAGAATGTCCCTTACATTGGGGGTCAGTGGGAAGAATGTCCCTTACATTGGTGATCAGTGGGAAGAATGTCCCTTACATTGGGGGTCAGTGGGAAGAATGTCCCTTACATTGGGGGTCAGTGGGAAGAATGTCCCTTACATTGGTGGTCAGTGGGAAGAATGTCCCTTACATTGGTGATCAGTGGGAAGAATGTCCCTTACATTGGTGATCAGTGGGAAGAATGTCCCTTACATTGGTGGTCAGTGGGAAGAATGTCCCTTACATTGGGGGTCAGTGGGAAGAATGCCCCTTACATTGGGGGTCAGTGGGAAGAATGTCCCTTACATTGGTGGTCAGTGGGAAGAATGTCCCTTACGTTGGGGGTCAGTGGAAAGAATGTCCCATACATTGGTGGTCAGTGAGAAGAATGTCCCTTCCGTTGGGGGTCAGTGGGAAGAATGTTCCTTACATTGGTGGTCAGTAGGAAGAATGTCCCTTACATTGGGGGTCAGTGGGAAGAATGTCCCTTACATTGGGGATCAGTGGGAAGAATGTCCCTTACATTGGGGGTCAGTGGGAAGAATGCCCCTTACATTGGTGGTCAGTGGGAAGAATGTCCCTTACATTGGGGGTCAGTGGGAAGAATGTCCCTTACATTGGTGATCAGTGGGAAGAATGTCCCTTACATTGGTGATCAGTGGGAAGAATGTCCCTTACATTGGGGGTCAGTGGGAAGAATGTCCCTTACATTGGGGGTCAGTGGGAAGAATGTCCCTTACATTGGTGATCAGTGGGAAGAATGTCCCTTACATTGGGGGTCAGTGGGAAGAATGTCCCTTACATTGGTGGTCAGTGGGAAGAATGTCCCTTACATTGGTGATCAGTGGGAAGAATGTCCCTTACATCGGTGATCAGTGGGAAGAATGTCCCTTACATTGGGGGTCAGTGGGAAGAATGTCCCTTACATTGGGGGTCAGTGGGAAGAATGTCCCTTACATTGGGGGTCAGTGGGAAAAATGTCCCTTACATTGGTGATCAGTGGGAAGAATGTCCCTTACATTGGTGATCAGTGGGAAGAATGTCCCTTACATTGGGGGTCAGTGGGAAGAATGTCCCTTACATTGGTGGTCAGTGGGAAGAATGTCCCTTACATTGGTGGTCAGTGGGAAGAATGTCCCTTACATTGGTGGTCAGTGGGAAGAATGTCCCTGACATTGGTGATCAGTGGGAAGAATGTCCCTTACATTGGTGATCAGTGGGAAGAATGTCCCTTACATTGGGAGTCAGTGGGAAGAATGTCCCTTACATTGGTGATCAGTGGGAAGAATGTCCCTTACATTGGGGGTCAGTGGGAAGAATGTCCCTTACATTGGGGGTCAGTGGGAAGAATGTCCCTTACATTGGTGGTCAGTGGGAAGAATGTCCCTTACATTGGTGATCAGTGGGAAGAATGTCCCTTACATTGGTGATCAGTGGGAAGAATGTCCCTTACATTGGTGGTCAGTGGGAAGAATGTCCCTTACATTGGGGGTCAGTGGGAAGAATGCCCCTTACATTGGGGGTCAGTGGGAAGAATGTCCCTTACATTGGTGGTCAGTGGGAAGAATGTCCCTTACGTTGGGGGTCAGTGGGAAGAATGTCCCATACATTGGTGGTCAGTGAGAAGAATGTCCCTTCCGTTGGGGGTCAGTGGGAAGAATGTTCCTTACATTGGTGGTCAGTAGGAAGAATGTCCCTTACATTGGTGGTCAGTGGGAAGAATGTCCCTTACATTGGGGGTCAGTGGGAAGAATGTCCCTTACATTGGGGGTCAGTGGGAAGAATGTCCCTTACATTGGTGATCAGTGGGAAGAATGTCCCTTACATTGGTGATCAGTGGGAAGAATGTCCCTTACATTGGGGGTCAGTGGGAAGAATGTCCCTTACATTGGGGGTCAGTGGGAAGAATGTCCCTTACATTGGTGGTCAGTGGGAAGAATGTCCCTTACATTGGTGATCAGTGGGAAGAATGTCCCTTACGTTGGGGGTCAGTGGGAAGAATGTCCCTTCCGTTGGGGGTCAGTGGGAAGAATGTTCCTTACATTGGTGGTCAGTAGGAAGAATGTCCCTTACATTGGTGGTCAGTGGGAAGAATGTCCCTTACATTGGGGGTCAGTGGGAAGAATGTCCCTTACATTGGTGATCAGTGGGAAGAATGTCCCTTACATTGGTGATCAGTGGGAAGAATGTCCCTTACATTGGTGGTCAGTGGGAAGAATGTCCCTTACATTGGTGATCAGTGGGAAGAATGTTCCTTACATTGGTGATCAGTGGGAAGAATGTCCCTTACATTGGTGATCAGTGGGAAGAATGTTCCTTACATTGGTGATCAGTGGGAAGAATGTCCCTTACATTGGGGGTCAGTGGGAAGAATGTCCCTTACATTGGGGGTCAGTGGGAAGAATGTCCCTTACATTGGGGGTCAGTGGGAAGAATGTCCCTTACAATGGTGATCAGTGGGAAGAATGTCCCTTACATTGGTGATCAGTGGGAAGAATGTCCCTTACATTGGGGGTCAGTGGGAAGAATGTCCCTTACATTGGTCATCAGTGGGAAGAATGTCCCTTACATTGGTGATCAGTGGGAAGAATGTCCCTTACATTGGGGGTCAGTGGGAAGAATGTCCCTTACATTGGTGATCAGTGGGAAGAATGTCCCTTACATTGGTGGTCAGTGGGAAGAATGTCCCTTACATTGGGGGTCAGTGGGAAGAATGTCCCTTACATTGGTGGTCAGTGGGAAGAATGTCCCTTACATTGGTGGTCAGTGGGAAGAATGTCCCTTACATTGGTGGTCAGTGGGAAGAATGTCCCTGACATTGGTGATCAGTGGGAAGAATGTCCCTTACATTGGTGATCAGTGGGAAGAATGTCCCTTACATTGGGGGTCAGTGGGAAGAATGTCCCTTACATTGGTGATCAGTGGGAAGAATGTCCCTTACATTGGGGGTCAGTGGGAAGAATGTCCCTTACATTGGGGGTCAGTGGGAAGAATGTCCCTTACATTGGGGGTCAGTGGGAAGAATGTCCCTTACATTGGTGGTCAGTGGGAAGAATGTCCCTTACATTGGTGATCAGTAGGAAGAATGTCCCTTACATTGGTGATCAGTGGGAAGAATGTCCCTTACATTGGTGGTCAGTGGGAAGAATGTCCCTTACATTGGGGGTCAGTGGGAAGAATGCCCCTTACATTGGGGGTCAGTGGGAAGAATGTCCCTTACATTGGTGGTCAGTGGGAAGAATGTCCCTTACGTTGGGGGTCAGTGGGAAGAATGTCCCATACATTGGTGGTCAGTGAGAAGAATGTCCCTTCCGTTGGGGGTCAGTGGGAAGAATGTTCCTTACATTGGTGGTCAGTAGGAAGAATGTCCCTTACATTGGTGGTCAGTGGGAAGAATGTCCCTTACATTGGGGGTCAGTGGGAAGAATGTCCCTTACATTGGGGGTCAGTGGGAAGAATGTCCCTTACATTGGTGATCAGTGGGAAGAATGTCCCTTACATTGGTGATCAGTGGGAAGAATGTCCCTTACATTGGGGGTCAGTGGGAAGAATGTCCCTTACATTGGCGGTCAGTGGGAAGAATGTCCCTTACATTGGTGGTCAGTGGGAAGAATGTCCCTTACATTGGTGATCAGTGGGAAGAATGTCCCTTACGTTGGGGGTCAGTGGGAAGAATGTCCCTTCCGTTGGGGGTCAGTGGGAAGAATGTTCCTTACATTGGTGGTCAGTAGGAAGAATGTCCCTTACATTGGTGGTCAGTGGGAAGAATGTCCCTTACATTGGGGGTCAGTGGGAAGAATGTCCCTTACATTGGTGATCAGTGGGAAGAATGTCCCTTACATTGGTGATCAGCGGGAAGAATGTCCCTTACATTGGTGATCAGTGGGAAGAATGTTCCTTACATTGGTGATCAGTGGGAAGAATGTCCCTTACATTGGGGGTCAGTGGGAAGAATGTCCCTTACATTGGGGGTCAGTGGGAAGAATGTCCCTTACATTGGGGGTCAGTGGGAAGAATGTCCCTTACATTGGTGATCAGTGGGAAGAATGTCCCTTACATTGGTGGTCAGTGGGAAGAATGTCCCTTACATTGGTGGTCAGTGGGAAGAATGCCCCTTACATTGGTGATCAGTGAGAAGAATGTCCCTTACATTGGGGGTCAGTGGGAAGAATGTCCCTTACATTGGTGGTCAGTGGGAAGAATGTCCCTTACATTGGTGATCAGTGGGAAGAATGTCCCTTACATTGGTGGTAAGTGGGAAGAATGTCCCTTACATTGGTGATCAGTGGGAAGAATGTCCCTTACATTGGTGGTCAGTGGGAAGAATGTCCCTTACATTGGGGGTTAGTGGGAAGAATGTCCCTTACATTGGTGATCAGTGGGAA
This sequence comes from Staurois parvus, assembly GCF_062004578.1. Lineage (NCBI taxonomy): Eukaryota > Metazoa > Chordata > Amphibia > Anura > Ranidae > Staurois > Staurois parvus. The sequence continues at coordinate 215,567 of NW_028320059.1, read as the reverse complement.
GAATGTCCCTTACATTGGGGGTCAGTGGGAAGAATGTTCCTTACATTGGTGATCAGTGGGAAGAATGTCCCTTACATTGGAGGTCAGTGGGAAGAATGTCCCTTACATTGGAGGTCAGTGGGAAGAATGTCCCTTACATTGGTGGTCAGTGGGAAGAATGTCCCTTACATTGGTGGTCAGTGGGAAGAATGTCCCTTACATTGGGGGTCGGTGGGAAGAATGTCCCTTACATTGGTGATTGCCTCCAATACTGTACTCTCACACACCTCTGTAACCCCCAACACACCTCCTCCAGCACTGTACCCTCACACACCTCTGTACCCCCAAACACGCCTCCTCCAACACTGTACTCACACACACCTCTGTACCCCCCAACACACCTCCTCCAGCACTGTACCCTCACACACCTCTGTAACCCCCAACACACCTCCTCCAGCACTGTACTCTCACACACCTCTGTAACCCCCAACACACCTCCTCCAACACTGTACCCTCACACACCTCTGTACCCCCAAACACACCTCCTTTAACACTATACTCACACACACCTCTGTACCCCCCAACACACCTCCTCCAGCACTGTACCCTCACACACCTCTGTAACCCCCAACACACCTCCTCCAACACTGTACCCTCACACACAACTCTGTACCCCCCCAACACATCTCCTCCAACACTGTACTCTCACACACCTCTGTACCCCCCAACACTGTACTCGCACACAACTCTGTACCCCCCAATGCTGTACTCCCACACACCTCTGTACCCCCCAACACTGTACTCGCACACAACTCTGTACCCCCCCAACACACCTCCTCCAACACTGTACTCTCACACTCCTCTGTACCCCCAACACTGTACTCTCACACACCTCTGTACCCCCCAACACACCTCCTACAACACTGTACTCACACACCTCTGTAACCCCCAACCCACCTCCTTCAACACTGAAGGCAACACTGTAAGCATGTTTCCAAATTTCAGTGCATCCTTCAAGTGAGTCACCAGGTGCTTCTCAAAGAGCAGCCTTCTTCCTGGCTCTCTCCAGTATGGGGCCTTTCCTAGGTCTCCTCCAGACCAGACAGGACTGCTTCAGGACCACTTCAGCACATGTTAGGCTCCAAACAGGAGCCAGTTTCACGCAGAATTTCATGTTTGCTCTTTGTTCTAACTTGCTGTCCATGATGAAATAGCAGATGTGGTAACGCACGTGGACAGAATAGCACCAGTTGCACAGCTCCCAATGTACACAGGACAATGTCTTTTTGGCACAATGACTTATAAATGTCGGTGCTCCCTATGACTGCGCATGCAGCCTTGTGCTGCCATCTGTTGGTGTGTTACTCTTTGATACCACCTCGCACTTTTATATAAAAGGGAGCCAACAGCATCACTCATATCTCTGTTTTCTTCCACAGGTGTGCGCCCTGCTAAGCCCTAAATTTAACATCTCAGGTATTCGTGTATCCATAGTAGGGAACAGCAACATCACAAGTATATGCACTTGATTATGTCAACAACACCTTCCATTTTTGGACACAAAACCTGCTGCCGTCCATCAAAGCAGTGCAGATGAGGAGGATATTTTTAGTCTTTTTCTATAAAAACATAAATATGGAGACTTTACGGTGTCCCTGTGCATTGTCTGACCACCAAGCTGGTGAAAAAACTTATGAAGATTATACTATAGAAAATATTTATGGCATCCACAACTCCGTATGCGTATGTTTGGATATTTATGTAGCTTCTCTGTACAGTGTATCCTGGACATAATCTGCCATCTTAGACAGAGGAACCAAAATGCGGAGGAATTCTTTCACCTAAATATGAGACGTTTGGCAGTTGGTGGGGTCACCACAACTCCAAGTAGTTGCAGGACCATTACTGACTAGATCTACGGAGGCCCAAGAACTCTGAAATGTTTCCCTTTTTATCTTCCATAGTGGGCTACAGGGTTCCTAGAAGATGAAGAGAACTGAAGATACCCAGGACACATCCATGCCCTTACTAATTCTTTCTATGGCCTTAAGAGGTCCTTCCTGAGAGCTAGACCATGAGATGGGACCTGGCCAAAAATGTCACTGATAGACCACTCTAGGAAGTACAATGCGTTTCCCTGTTTTTAATTTTAATTTATCAATTGTTTGAAAAGGAACCAAACATTCCTTTTAACCCCTCGCCTACCGGGCACTTCTACCCCCCCCCCCTGCCTACCGGGCACTTCTACCCGCTTCCTGCCTACAGGGCACTTCTACCCCCTTCCTGCCTACCGGACACTTCTACCCCTTTCCTGCCTACAGGACACTTCTACCCCCTTCCTGCCTACAGGGCACTTCTACCCCCTTCCTGCCTACCGGACACTTCTACCCCTTTCCTGCCTACAGGACACTTCTACCCCCTTCCTGCCCTCCGGGCACTTCTACCCCCTTCCTGCCTACCGGGCACTTCTACCCCCTTCCTGCCTACCGGACACTTCTACCCCTTTCCTGCCTACAGGACACTTCTACCCCCTTCCTGCCCTCCGGGCACTTCTACCCCCTTCCTGCCTACCGGGCACTTCTACCCCCTTCCTGCCTACCGGACACTTCTACCCCTTTCCTGCCTACAGGACACTTCTACCCGCTTCCTGCCTACAGGGCACTTCTACCCCCTTCCTGCCTACCGGACACTTCTACCCCTTTCCTGCCTACAGGACACTTCTACCCCCTTCCTGCCCTCCGGGCACTTCTACCCCCTTCCTGCCTACCGGGCACTTCTACCCCCTTCCTGCCTACCGGGCACTTCTACCCCCTTCCTGCCTACCGTACACTTCTACCCCCTTCCTGCCTACCAGGCAATCCCTCCCCCCCTTCCTGCCCGACGGACACTTCTACCCCCTTCCTGCCTACCGGGCACTTCTACCCCCTTCCTGCCTACCGGACACTTCTACCCCCTTCCTGCCTACCGGGCACTTCTACCGCCTTCCTGCCTACCGGGCACTTCTACCCCCTTCCTGCCTACTGGGCACTTCTACCCCCTTCCTGCCTACCAGGCATTCCCTCCCCCCCCTTCCTGCCTGCCGGACACTTCTACCCCCTTCCTGCCTACCGGGCACTTCTACCCCCTTCCTGCCTAACGGGCACTTCTACCCCCTTCCTGCCTAACGGGCACGTCTACCCCCTTCCTGCCTACCGGGCACTTCTACCCCCTTCCTGCCCACCGGGCACTTCTACCCCCTTCCTGCCTACCAGGCACTTCTACCCCTTCCCTGCCTACCAGGCAATCCCCCCCTTCCTGCCTACCGGACACTTCTACCCCCTTCCTGACTACCGGGCACTTCTACCCCCTTCCTGCCTACCGGGCACTTCTACCCCTTCCCTGCCTACCAGGCAATCCCCCCCTTCCTGCCTACCGGACACTTCTACCCCCTTTCTGCCTACCGGACACTTCTACCCCCTTTCTGCCTACTGGGCACTTCTACCCCCTTCCTGCCTACCGGACACTTCTACCCTCGTCCTGCCTACCGGACACTTCTACCCCCTTCCTGCCTACCGGGCACTTCTACCCCCTTCCTGCCTACAGGGCACTTCTACCCCCTTCCTGCCTACTGGGCACTTCTACCCCCTTCCTGCCTACCGGACACTTCTACCCCCTTCCTGCCTACCGGACACTTCTACCCCCTTCCTGTCTACAGGGCACTTCTACCCCCTTCCTGCCTACCGGACACTTCTAACCCCTTCCTGCCTACCAGGCATTCCCTCCCCCCCTTCCTGCCGGACACTTCTACCCCCTTCCTGTCCAGGCCATTTTCCAGCTTTCAGCGCTGATGCACTTTGAATGACAATTGCGCGGTCATGCAACACTGTACCCATATGACATTTTTATCGTTTTTTTTAGACAGACAGAGCTTTCTTTTGGTGGTATTTAATCACCTCAGGGATTTTTATTTTTTGCTAAACACACTAAAAACAACTGAAAGTTTTTGTTATAAAATTTTGTAAATAAGTGATTTTTTTCCTTCACTGATGTGTGCTAATGAGGCTGCACTGATGGGCACTGATAGGTGGCACTGATGGGCACTAATGAGGAGGCGCTGGTAGGTGGCACTGATGGGCATTGACAAGCATCACTGATGGGCACTGAAAGGCAGCACACATATATGGCACTGATAGGCGGCACTGACTGGCACTGATAGGCGGCACTGACTGGCAGCACTGATAGGTGGCACAGACTGGCAGCACAGATAGGTGGCTCAGATGGCCACTGATATGTGGCATTGATGTGGCTCAGATGGGCACTGGCAGGTGATATTGATGAGCACTGACAGCTGGCACTTATGGACACTGACAGGTGGCACTGATGGGGCTACATTTATCATCAGGGAACACTGATCATTACATGCCCTGATTATCAGTGTAGATATCCCCTCTGAGGAATGCCGATTACCAGCTCTCAGCTCCTCTCCTCTGTCAGCGTGACAGCTCGTGAGGAGAGGAATGCCGATAACCGCCATTTCCCTATTTACATGTGATCAGCTGTGATTGGACACAGCTGATCACATGAGAGAGCCAACACCTTCCTTTGATTGGTGATCCGCTGTGTCCCGCAACCACGCACACGTGGTTAGAGTGGGAGGATGTCATATGACTCCTCCCAGAATGAGAAAACCGCCTTGCGCCCGTCATTTCCTTATATGGTGGGCAGGAGGCGGTTAAACAAAGATTGTAAGAGACTTGGAAGCACCTTTTGGAAATGTACATTCTATGGCCTGTTACTGTCACATTCATAGGCCACACTGCAGAGGAAATAGATCAATCACAGTATATAAAAAAAGAATACAGAAATAAATAAAAAAGGTGTTTATAGAAGGAAAATTGTGGCATTACAACCCACTTGTGCAACTTGTCATGCGATTTTGGACATCAAAGTTGCATGAAAAGTCGTACCCCATGCTTTCCAATGATAACCATTCATATATGTGCAGCTTAAAGTTGCAGCGACTTCAGAGTAGTTCCTGGAATACTTTGGTCTGACTTTCATGCAACTCGAGGGCCATAGACTTCAATGTTTACCCTCTAAAGTCGCATGAAAGTCATATCTGATAGTTGTACATGCAACAGTGGCGCAACAGTGGGACAAACTTTGCAGATGGACAACAAGTCACATCCAAGTCGCACCCATCCAAATTTGCATCAAAGTTGCACATCAAAGTCACAATACTTTGCAGTCGCACAAGTGTGAATGGAGCCTTAGGTGTGATACTGGACCATATTAAAGGGTCAAGGCACCCAATACTGATTATTTCATGTGTAGCACCCTCCTAGGTAGCTAGGGGGAGCTAGCTCAGGTTTTCAGCTAGGAAGGCTGAATAGCAGCCTGGGCTGAGTCAGAGGGGTTATTTTAGGTCAGGGCTGAGGGGCTCTGCAGGTCAGTTCCCTGACATCTCTCCCTGCTCTGGAATTTTGGAGAAGATTCTAGAAGCACTAGGCAGGGGTGAGGAGGGGCTGGCCTGCACACTTAGGGGATCTTGGCCAATCCCCAAGCAGGAGGCTTGGCCTGGGGCCAGGGCAGCTTTTAAGTGTGTTAGAGCCTGCTTAGCAGCAGGAGAGTTCAGGTGAAAGATGGAGTGAGCAGGATGGAGTGTGGAGTCTGGGAGGGGGCCCAGGGAGGGGCCTATGTACAGGCAGAGGAGCTGAAAGGGAAGATCTTGTCAGGGCAGGAGCTGAGGAACGGACAGGCAGGCCTAAAAACAATGTAACGCACTGGCTGGCGACAAGCACCACCCACAGACCGAAGTCCCCCAGGGCGCGGAGTCTAAGTCCCAGGCTGCCCTTCACCAGGGCCCCTGATGGTGGGGATGGACTTGACGCAGCCAGGAACCAGGTCGCAGCCGAGACACCTCAGTTGCGGTAATGGCCACCGCCAATGGCGTATAGCTGGTGGAAAAGACAATAGAGTAGTCGGGCAGGCCGGGTCAACAACAACGGGACAAAACGGTACAAGACAGCAGACGAGAATCACAGGTCACGGGCCAAGTTCAGCAACAGAGGGTTAGATCAAAGGAGAACACAAAGAATGGTCAGATTCCAGGAGCGTCACAAGAGTCAGAACAGAGTTATAGCAACACCAAGACACAAGTGCAAAGGGCCTGTGCAGACCACAGGCTTATATGTAATCAGCCACACCCCTCTGGGGGATGGACCTCAGAGACCAGAAGGCATAAAAGATTCCCACCATGCTCTGCAGAAATCCAACATGGATGCCAGCACATGGAGAAACATAACCTCTGGGAAAAGGTAGGACCTTGACAGATCTCTCAGACTCATTGTCCCCTGAGAGAGGACAGCCTGGGAAACCGGGAAGGAGCCACCCCAGTGTAAGGCCTGAAGGCAGCAACCAACCCAGAAGCATGCAGGAGAAGACTGAAGGAGTAACCCCACACACCACCGGGGCCAGGTAAGGGGAAAGGGCATTCAGGTGGGAAACCTGACTAGCCCCCATCTGGGACTGCTGTTCTTAAGGTGGCAGATTCTGGGTCCTCTTGCTCAAGGATTCCCTCAGGCAGCTGGGCGAAGACGAAATTTCATCTGGGGTCTGAGAAGGTACACCAGGAGAGTCTGGATAGCTCTCCAAAGAAGAGAAACCCTTCTGTGCACTTGTGCATAGTTCCAGGAAGTTGTCCTCAGTTTAACAGTTCCTTGGGCATCCCATGTTTCCCTCATCCCTATCCAAGTTCAATACCCCTAATAAAACTAAAACAAAAACACCTTCAAGGACTGTTTACTGTCTCTGGAGTGCACGGCTTGAAGGAAAGGCATGTTGACTGGCTGTGCAGGACTATAGGGGAACCCAAATCTTCAGTGACTCCTAAGGGAGTAGTGCTACCAGGGGTGGACTGACCATTTGGAAACTTGGGCAGTGCCTAAGGGCCCGGGGTCAGTAGGGGGCCCCATGAGATGCCCCTGGTACCTTTTTCATAGGCTTTTTTGAGTTTGGGCAAGGACACAGGGGCCCCATGATCCCCTATTGCCCAGGGGCCCCATGAGTTGTCAGTCCGCCCCTAAGTGCTACATATGAATGTGGAAAGCAAATCACGTCCTGCTACAGTCTTCACCTTCCTGTCCAACCACCCAGCGTCAGGAGCAGGTCTCCACGGTCATGAACCACTCCACACCTCAGTCCTCAAAAGAAAGGGGGGGAAAAGCCGCTCATCGTAAAAGCCAAAGTTAAAAAGTAACTCCACTTTTGTTGAGAAAACCCCTCCCCCCCCCCCCCCCCCGGGTGATCTATGTACATTGCAGGGATTTTAAGAAATTTTGTTGCAGATTTCTACCTTTTGTTATGCCGAAGCTGTACAAATGCCGTGACTGCTGACTTTTAATAAAAGGATACTTACCTGTCCAAGGATCCAGCACTGTCCTAACCCAGGCCAGTTCTTCGCTGGTCTTCAAGTCCCGGTGCCGCCATGTTTAGTGTGGCAGGCCAGGCTTCACATCCGGCTCCCCACTGCAAATGCACGAGCCGCGTTGCACTTTGTGAATGGTCCCGCAGCCTCCTGGGACTTGTGATGTGTCCCAAAAGGCTGCGGGCAAAGAGGGGGAGCACATTTGGGTAGTGGGTACCTATCAAAACTAGATACCCGCTCCCTATACAAAAAAGTGTTAAAAAGTGGGAGAGAAGGTGGGGAGAAGACAGAAAAGTGGAACTTCCCCTTTTGGGTGAAATTCCGCTATAACTTTGATTTTTGCTTTGCGCGACTCTCCCTCCCCCCCCTTCCCGAGATGGCTGATATTTCATGGTTTGATAGATGCCAAGGAATTAAACTCACTGACTGTACAATCTCTCTTTTGGGGTGAGATCTCTGCACTGCACAACTGATGTACCCATTATGAGGGGTTCTCACCATCCTTTCTGGATTTTTTATATTTTATCTTATAAAAATGCAAGAAGAGGAGAGGGAACAAACAAAGGTGGGGGGGAGAGGGGACCTAAAAGTTCCACGTGGACAGGATATTGGACAGGATATTTCAGTGTTGGAGTCAGGGCCTGGATAAAGGGTGGGCAAGCGGGGCGGCTGTGCTGAGCGGGGCGAGGATTTGGGGGGTTGTGCTAGAAGGAGTGATTTGTAGGGGGAAGATTTCTACTAGGAGGGTGGATTTCTGTTAGGAAGGAGGATTTTTTAGTGCTAGTGAGGATTATTGGGGGGGATTTGTGTTAGGACAGGATGATTGGGAAGGATTACTGCTAGGAGAGGAGATGTTGGGGGGATTTGTCCTGGAAGAGGGGGATTTGGAGGGGGGGAGGATTTAGGTTCAGAGGGGAAAATGCAACAAGAGGAGAGGGAACACACAAAGGTGGGGTGGGACCTAAAAGTGTTAGGGCAGGAGCGGTGGAATGGGCAGGCAGGCATAATGGCAGGTTCACGCACCGATTGACGACAGCCACCACCCACAGACCAGAGTCCCTCAGGGCGCGGAGTCTAAGCCCCAGGCTACCCTTCACCAGAGCCCCTGATGGTGGGGATGGACTTGACGCAGCCTGAGACCAGGTCGCGGCCCCCAAGACACCCCAGCTGCGGTAAAGGCTGCCGCCAAATGGCGTATAGCTGATGGGGCCAGATGGGAACACGTGTAGCGTGGTCGGACAGGCCAGGTCGATAACAGCGGAACAGACAATACAAGATGGTAGACAAGAATACTCAGGTCACGGGCCGGGTTCAGCAACGGGAGGTCAGGTAATGGGATAAGGCAAAGAATAGTCTTGTCAAAGCCGAGTCGGTTTCCAGGAAAGTCACGAGAGCTGAACAAGAGCTTGCGGCAAAGGAACATACAGGACACGAATGCAAAGAGCAACTGCAGACAGCAGGCTTAAATGTGATCAGCCACACCCTTCTGGAGGAGGAGCCGCAGAGGCCTGAGAGCATAAAGGCTCCCACCATGCTTTGCAGAAACCTAAGATGGATGTCAGCATATGGAGCAACACAAGCTCTGAGGAAAGGTAGGACCTTGACAAAAAGTCTCAGGTGGACAGGATTTTGCAGTGTTGGAGTCAGGGCCGGGACAAGGGGTGGGCAAGAGGGGCAGCTGTTTTGGGCGGGGCAAGGATTTGGGGAGGTTGTGCTAGAAGGGGTGATTTGGAGTGGGGATATTTCTACTAGGAGGGTGGATTTCTGTTAGGAAGGGGGATTTGTGGGGGGGGGGGGTAGTACTAGTAAGGATTATGGGGAGAGATTTGTCTTAGGACAGGATGATTGGGGAGGATTAGTGCTAGGAGAGGAGATGTGGGGGGGATTTGTCCTGGAAGAGGGGGATTTGGAGGGGGGGAGGATTTAGGTTTAGAGGGGAAAATGCAACAAGAGGAGAGGGAACACACAAAGGTGGGTTGGGACCTAAAAGCCCCAGGTGGACAGGATATTGCAGTGTTGGAGTCAGGGCCGGGACAAGGGGTGGGCAAGAGGGGCGGCTGCTTTGGGCGGGGCAAGGATTTGGGGGGTTGTGCTAGAAGGGGTGATTTGGAGGGGGGAGATTTCTACTAGGAGGGTGGATTTCTGTTAGGAAGGGGGATTTGGGGGGGTGTACTAGTAAGGATTATTGGGGGGGATTTGTGTTAGGACAGGATGATTGGGGAGGATTAGTGCTAGGAGAGGAGATGTGGGGGGGATTTGTGCTGGAAGAGGGGGATTTGGAGGAGGGAGAGGATTTATGCTCAGAGGGGAAATTTCAGGGGTAGAGGATTTGTTCAGGAGCGAGAATTTGGGGAGGGAGAGGATTTGAGTTGGGAGGGGGAAATGATACAGGAAGAGGGTGAATTTTTGTATTGCAAAGGGAATTTATGTTTAGGGGGATAAGTGTGAAAATGAGCGCTTGAATTGTTTGGGGGGGGGGGAGGTGGATTTTGCAAACACATAATGCTCATACATTATGGAGGGTGGTGTCATTTGGCATCTTTGCCCTGGGCAATAGATGACCTTGTCCCGGGACTGGTTGGAGCATCCAAGTCATAGAAGAAGCCGGGGCTAACTCACCCCATAGTCTTCATTTATTATTTAACTAAAATATGCCATATGAGCGGACTGACCCTTTAAATGAAAGAGATTTGACAGGATGACGTATAATAATACAGTATAAACAATAATAGTTGTAACAACCCTTGAAGGTAGTTCAGTATTTTAGACTTACTGCTCCGGTAACATTCTCATAAAGGACATTTAAAGGTCAAATACTTCCAGAGCTGATAAACCAGTCTGGTGGGTTTGTTAGCAAATCCAAAGCATACCTTGTTTCCCCTAAAAAAAGACCCGGTGCTATTTTTGGGAATTGCTAAAGTATAAGACCTACCCTTAAAATAAGACCTAGTTGTGATCAGGGCTTTTTTTCAGCCGAAATATGGCGGAACGTCATTCCGCCACCTTCGGCACTGGCCCTGCGCACACCCATATCTACTGTCTCTTATAAACACAGAAGCGCGGCTGAAGCGACAGCAACATCCGCTCCCACAGAACCCCCCACCTCTGTACTCACCGTCCGCTCCCACAGAACCCCCCCTACCTCCGTACTCACCGTCCGCTCCCACAGAACCCCCCTACCTCTGTACTCACTGTCCGATCCCACAGAACCCCCCTACCTCTGTACTCACTGTCCGCTCCCACAGAACCCCCCTACCTCTGTACTCACTGTCCGCTCCCAAAGAACCCCCCACCTCTGTACTCGCCATCCGCTCCCACAGAACCCCCCTACCTCTGTACTCACCGTCCGCTCCCACAGAACCCCCCTACCTCTGTACTCGCCATCCGCTCCCACAGAACCCCCCTACCTCTGTACTCGCCATCCGCTCCCACAGAACCCCCCTACCTCTGTACTCGCCATCCGCTCCCACAGAACCCCCCTACCTCTGTACTCGCCATCCGCTCCCACAGAACCCCCCTACCTCTGTACTCGCCATCCGCTCCCACAGAACCCCCCTACCTCTGTACTCGCCATCCGCTCCCACAGAACCCCCTACCTCTGTACTCACCGTCCGCTCCCACAGAACCCCCTACCTCTGTACTCACCGTCCGCTCCCACAGAACCCCCCACCTCTGTACTCACCGTCCGCTCCCACAGAACCCCCCCTACCTCCGTACTCACCGTCCGCTCCCACAGAACCCCCCTACCTCTGTACTCACTGTCCGATCCCACAGAACCCCCCTACCTCTGTACTCACTGTCCGCTCCCACAGAACCCCCCTACCTCTGTACTCACTGTCCGCTCCCAAAGAACCCCCCACCTCTGTACTCGCCATCCGCTCCCACAGAACCCCCCTACCTCTGTACTCACCGTCCGCTCCCACAGAACCCCCCTACCTCTGTACTCGCCATCCGCTCCCACAGAACCCCCCTACCTCTGTACTCGCCATCCGCTCCCACAGAACCCCCCTACCTCTGTACTCGCCATCCGCTCCCACAGAACCCCCCTACCTCTGTACTCGCCATCCGCTCCCACAGAACCCCCCTACCTCTGTACTCGCCATCCGCTCCCACAGAACCCCCCTACCTCTGTACTCGCCATCCGCTCCCACAGAACCCCCTACCTCTGTACTCACCGTCCGCTCCCACAGAACCCCCTACCTCCGTACTCACCGTCCGCTCCCACAGAACCCCTCTACCTCTGTACTCACCATCCGCTCCCACAGAACCCCCCTACCTCCGTACTCACCGTCCGCTCCCACAGAACCCCCCTACCTCTGTACTCACCATCCGTTGCCAAAGAACCCCCCTACCTCCGTACTCACGGTCCGCTCCCACAGAACCCCCCTACCTCTGTACTCACCATCCGCTCCCACAGAACCCCCCTACCTCTGTACTCACCGTCCGCTCCCACAGAACCCCCCCACCTCTGTACTCACCGTCCGCTCCCACAGAACCCCCATAGCTCTGTACTCACCGTCCGCTCCCACAGAACCCCCCTACCTCTGTACTCGCCATCCGCTCCCACAGAACCCCCCTACCTCTGTACTCACCATCCTCTCCCACAGAACCCCCCTACCTCTGTACTCACCGTCCGCTCCCACAGAACCCCCCCACCTCTGTACTCACCATCCGCTCCCACAGAACCCCCATACCTCTGTACTCACCGTCCGCTCCCACAGAACCCCCCTACCTCTGTACTCACCATCCGTTCCCACAGAACCCCCCTACCCCTGTACTCACCATCCGTTCCCACAGAACCCACCTACCTCTGTACTCACCATCCGCTCCCACAGAACCCACCTACCTCTGTACTCACCATCCGCTCCCACAGAACCCCCCTACCTCTGTACTCACCGTCCGCTCCCACAGAACCCCCCTACCTCTGTACTCACCATCCGCTCCCACAGAACCCCCCCTACCTCAGTATTCACCATCCGCTCCCACAGAACCCCCCTACCTCTGTACTCACCATCCACTCCCACAGAACCCCCCTACCTCTGTACTCACCATCCGCTCCCACAGAACCCCCCTACCTCTGTACTCACCGTCCGCTCCCACAGAACCCCCCTACCTCTGTACTCACCATCCGCTCCCACAGAACCCACCTACCTCTGTACTCGCCATCCGCTCCCACAGAACCCCCCTACTTCTGTACTCGCCATCCGCTCCCACAGAACCCCCCTACCCCTGTACTCGCCATCCGCTCCCACAGAACCCCCTACCTCTGTACTCACCGTCCGCTCCCACAGAACCCCCTACCTCCGTACTCACCGTCCGCTCCCACAGAACCCCTCTACCTCTGTACTCACCGTCCGCTCCCACAGAACCCCCCTACCTCTGTACTCACCGTCCGCTCCCACAGAACCCCCCTACCTCTGTACTCACCATCCGCTCCCACAGAACCTCCCTACCTCTGTACTCACCGTCCGCTCCCACAGAACCCCCCTACCTCCGTACTCACCATCCGCTGCCAAAGAACCCCCCTACCTCCGTACTCACCGTCCGCTCCCACAGAACCCCCCTACCTCCGTACTCACCATCCGCTGCCAAAGAACCCCCTACCTCTGTACTCACCGTCCGCTCCCACAGAACCCCTCTACCTCCGTACTCACCGTCCGCTTCCGCAGAACCCCCCTACCTCTGTACTCACCGTCCGCTCCCACAGAACCCCTCTACCTCCGTACTCACCGTCCGCTCCCACAGAACCCCCCTACCTCTGTACTCACCGTCCGCTCCCACAGAACCCCCCTACCTCTGTACTCACCATCCGCTCCCACAGAACCCCCCTACCTCTGTACTCACCGTCCGCTCCCACAGAACCCCCCCACCTCTGTACTCACCATCCGCTCCCACAGAACCCCCATACCTCTGTACTCACCGTCCACTCCCACAGAACCCCCCTACCTCTGTACTCACCATCCGTTCCCACAGAACCCCCCTACCCCTGTACTCACCATCCGTTCCCACAGAACCCACCTACCTCTGTACTCACCATCCGCTCCCACAGAACCCACCTACCTCTGTACTCACCATCCGCTCCCACAGAACCCCCCTACCTCTGTACTCACCGTCCGCTCCCACAGAACCCCCCTACCTCTGTACTCACCGTCCGCTCCCACAGAACCCCCCTACCTCTGTACTCACCATCCGCTCCCACAGAACCCCCCCTACCTCAGTATTCACCATCCGCTCCCACAGAACCCCCCTACCTCTGTACTCACCATCCGCTCCCACAGAACCCCCCTACCTCTGTACTCACCATCCGCTCCCACAGAACCCCCCTACCTCTGTACTCACCGTCCGCTCCCACAGAACCCCCCTACCTCTGTACTCACCATCCGCTCCCACAGAACCCACCTACCTCTGTACTCGCCATCCGCTCCCACAGAACCCCCCTACCTCTGTACTCGCCATCCGCTCCCACAGAACCCCCCTACCTCTGTACTCGCCATCCGCTCCCACAGAACCCCCCTACCTCTGTACTTGCCATCCGCTCCCACAGAACCCCCCTACCTCTGTACTCGCCATCCGCTCCCACAGAACCCCCTACCTCTGTACTCACCGTCCGCTCCCACAGAACCCCCTACCTCCGTACTCACCGTCCGCTCCCACAGAACCCCTCTACCTCTGTACTCACCGTCCGCTCCCACAGAACCCCCCTACCTCTGTACTCACCGTCCGCTCCCACAGAACCCCCCTACCTCTGTACTCACCATCCGCTCCCACAGAACCTCCCTACCTCTGTACTCACCGTCCGCTCCCACAGAACCCCCCTACCTCCGTACTCACCATCCGCTGCCAAAGAACCCCCCTACCTCCGTACTCACCGTCCGCTCCCACAGAACCCCCCTACCTCCGTACTCACCATCCGCTGCCAAAGAACCCCCCTACCTCTGTACTCACCGTCCGCTCCCACAGAACCCCCCTACCTCTGTACTCACCGTCCACTTCCGCAGAACCCCCCTACCTCCGTACTCACCGTCCACTTCCGCAGAACCCCCCTACCTCTGTACTCACCGTCCGCTCCCACAGAACCCCTGTACCTCCGTACTCACCGTCCACTCCCACAGAACCCCCCTACCTCTGTACTCACCGTCCGCTCCCACAGAACCCCCCTACCTCTGTACTCACCGTCCGCTCCCACAGAACCTCCCTACCTCTGTACTCACCATCCGCTCCCACAGAACCCCCCTACCTCCGTACTCACCGTCCGCTCCCACAGAACCCACCTACCTCTGTACTCACCGTCCGCTCCCACAGAACCCCCCCTACCTCCGTACTCACCATCCGCTCCCACAGAACCCCCCTACCTCCGTACTCACCGTCCATTCCCACAGAACCCCCCTCCCTCCGTACTCACCGTCCACTCCCACAGAACCCCCCTACCTCTGTACTCACCGTCCGCTCCCACAGAACCCCCCTACCTCTGTACTCACCGTCCGCTTCCGCAGAATCCCCCTACCTCCGTACTCACCGTCCGCTCCCACAGAACCTCCCTTCCTCTGTTGTCACTGTGGGACAGGGAACCTCTCTACCTCTGTACTCACCATCCGCTCCCACAGAACCCCCCTACCTCTGTACTCACCGTCCGCTCCCACAGAACCCCCCTACCTCCGTACTCACCATCCACTCCCAGAGAACCCCCCTACCTCTGTACTCACCATCTGCTCCCACAGAACCCCCCTCCCTCCGTACTCACCGTCCACTCCCACAGAACCCCCCTACCTCTGTACTCACCGTCCGCTCCCACAGAACCCCCCTACCTCTGTACTCACCGTCCGCTTCCGCAGAATCCCCCTACCTCCGTACTCACCGTCCGCTCCCACAGAACCTCCCTTCCTCTGTTGTCACTGTGGGACAGGGAACCTCTCTACCTCTGTACTCACCATCCGCTCCCACAGAACCCCCCTACCTCTGTACTCACCGTCCACTCCCACAGAACCCCCCTACCTCCGTACTCACCATCCACTCCCAGAGAACCCCCCTACCTCTGTACTCACCATCTGCTCCCACAGAACCCCCCTACCTCCGTACTCACCGTCCGCTCCCACAGAACCCCCCTACCTCTGTACTCACCATCCGCTCCCACAGAACCTCCCTACCTCTGTACTCACCATCCGCTCCCACAGAACCCCCCTACCTCCCCACTCACCATCCGCTTCCACAGAACCTCCCTTCCCCTGTAGTCACTGTGGGACAGGGAAGGAACAGATATCTGCGGGTGAAGTATGCACAGGGGCGGACTGACAACTCATGGGGCCCCCGGGCAGTAGGGGATCATGGGGCCCCTGTGTCCTTTCCCAAAATCAAAAAAGCCTATCAAAAAGGTACCAGGGGCATCTCATTGTCCCCATACTGACCCGGGGCCTTCGGGCAGGGCCCGAGTTTCCAAATGGGCAGTCCGCCCCTGAGTATGCAGTGTGTTTAGGGGTGGGGCATGTCGTCCTACAGCCTAATGCATGGAAGCCAATGCCCCAGGGGTGATCACCGGCCAGTGGGGATGAGGCGGAGTGGTGAGTAAGTGCACTTGGTGCACTGTGTGGGAAGATAGGACCCAAAACGGGAGTTACTATAGAGAGGGGTTGGCTGCTGACAGCTGTGTTTTGCAAAGCTAGCCAACCATATGAGGGCAGTGGAGGGGGAGGAGGGGATGTGCAAAGGTGAGCTGCAGTCAGGTGTTGCTGAGGTAAATTGAGTTAGGTGAGTTGCAGACAGGGGGCATAGGTGAGCTGTGGCTGGGGGGGGGGGGGGGGGTGCAGAGGTGAGCTAAGTTGCAACCCACCTTTGCACCCCCTGGCCATAGCTCAGCTCTGCATTCCCCGTCTGCAACTCACCCCTGCACCCTGTCTGTGGCTCATATCTGCACCCTGTCTGAAACTCACCTGTCAAGTCACCCCTGCAACACCTGACTGCAGCTCAAAACTGTCATCAAGCGGCCCTCTCCATAGTAACCCTCATCCACAACTGCCTGCAGCTCACCTCTGCACCCCCTGTCCACACCTGGACATTTAAAAAATAAAACCTACCCCGAAAATAAGACCTAGTGTGTTTTTCTGAGCCAAAACAAATGTAAGACAGTGTCTTATTTTCGGGAAAACACGGTATATCACCAGCACAACATGGATGTTCATAGGCTGGCGACATATGCTTTGACATACTATGTGATATATGGTGGTCTGGATCACCAGCCATCTGTCTTCGTGAAAGCAAACAGGTGTTACTTCTTCAAAAACAGGCAAAAAAATATATTTTACTCGGCATAAGCCAAACAAAAAAAGCCCGTAACCTTCTGGTACAGCACAAAGATTTGGCTCACCGCCATCATAAACCTGTCCCACCACAGGGTATAAAGTTCCCACCTGCTTCAGGGGTCCAGAAAAATGGTCACAGGAGCCTAACAGCATCTCAACCTATAAACACTCACAGCCCTTTAACAACTTGTCTTGTTCCATACAACACCTCATGGGCAACTGTTTGCTGCTTCCTGCCCCTTTCAGTCCACTCTTGCATGTAGGTTAACCCTTTCAGGACCAAATTTCCCGTAGGATTGGAGGCTGTTTACAAACCAAAATTTCCCAGAGCCTCCAAATTCCAGGATCCATATGAGGATTTAATAATCCTAGAAAAACTGCAAGTCTAATTTCCATCTTTACCAGTTCAACAGTACAAGAGTACTCCAAACTGCTTCTTGTCATCATTTAAAGGGACCACAACCCAAACAAAAAAGACACATACCTCCCATCAAGGACCAATCCCTGGCGTCCTGTACAGGAATTATTGGTTTCCAGCTGGTAGTTGCTACAACACCTACATACTTCTTGCCATGTTCCAGGAACATGTGCAATGGGAATATTCTATGTGGTCTGATAGAAAATACAAACGCATGATGGTTACACTTGTGAGATCTTCCCCCCAGAGTTCCAAGCTCTACTCAACTGCCAAAGCCCCTAAAAATCTAAAGTGTCATCCTTCCTATAACATAGAATACATACACTTACCAGCCTCTTTATTAGGTCTACCTGTTCAATTGCTTGGCAAAACAAATTGCTAATCAGCCAATCACATGGCAGCAACTCAATGCACTTAGGCATCCAGAGGTGCTGAAGTTCAAACCGAGCATCAGAATGGGGAAGAAAGGGGATTTAAGTGATTTTGAATGTGGCATGGTTGTTGGTGTCAGACGGGCTGGTCTGAGTATTTCACAAACTGCTGATCTACTGGGATTTCCCTCCACAACCATCTCTAGGGTTTACAGAGAATGGTCCAAAAAGAGAAAATATCCAGTGAGTGGCAGCTGTGTGGAGGAAAATGCCTTGTAGGTGTCAGAGGTCAGAGGAGAATGGGCAGACTGGTTCCAGATGATATAAAGGCAACAGTAACTCAAATAACTAATCGTTACAGCCAAGCTATGCAGAATACTATCTCTAAATGCACAACTTGTCCAACCTTCAAGCAGATGGGCTACAGCAGCAGAAGATCACATCGGGTGCCTCTCCTGTCAGCTAAGAACAGGAAACGGAGGCTACAATTTGCACAGGATCACCAAAATTGGACAATAGAAGTCTGGGAAAACGTTGCCTGGTCTGATGATTCTGGATTTCAGCTGCAACATTCAGATGGTAGGGTCAGAATTTTGCATAAGCAACCTGAAAGCATGGATCCATCCTGCCTTGTATCAATGGTTCAGGCCGATGGTGGTGTCATGGTGTGGTGGATCCATCCTGCCTTGTATCAATGGTTCAGGCTGGTGGTGGTGGTGTCATGGTGTAGGGGATCCATCCTGCCATGTATCAACGGTTCAGGCTGGTGGTGGTGTCATGGTGTGATGGATCCATCCTGCCTTGTATCAATGGTTCAGGCAGGTGGTGGTGGTGTCATGGTGTGGTGGATCCATCCTGCCTTGTATCATTGGTTCAGGCTGGTGGTGGTGATGTCATGGTGTGATGGATCCATCCTGCCTTGTATCAATGGTTCAGGCTGGTGGTGGTGGTGTCATGGTGTGGTGGATCCATCCTGCCTTGTATCAATGGTTCAGGCTGGTGGTGGTGGTGTCATGGTGTGGGGGAGATTTTCTTGGCACACTAAGGGCCCCTTAGTACCAATAGAGCATTGTTTAAATGCCACGGCCTACCTGAGTATTGTTGCTGACCATGTCCACCTGCTGTTGTCCCTTGAAAGCTGAGTCCCTGTGAGCCTGCTGTTGTCCCTAAAAAGCTGAACCCTGTCTGCTGACCGCTTTGTCCCTGGAAAGCTGTGTGAGGTCTGAGCTTAGGTCAGACCCCACAGCCAAGACCCCGCTGAGTCCCCGTGAGCCTGCTGTTGTCCCTGGAAAGCTGAGTCCCCGTGAGCCTGCTGTTGTCCCTGGAAAGCTGAACCCTGTCTGCTGACCGCTTTGTCCCTGGAAAGCTGTGTGAGGTCTGAGCTTAGGTCAGACCCCACAGCCAAGACCCTGCTGAGTCCCCGTGAGCCTGCTGTTGTCCCTGGAAAGCTGAGTCCCCGTGAGCCTGCTGTTGTCCCTGGAAAGCTGAACCCTGTTGTCAGGAATGGACTCACCACTGGTGGTGGGACTCACCTGCCGTGTGGGCTGCAGTACCAAGGCTGGCCAGCGGGTGCTCTCAGCAGCCAGAAGCTCACTCCTGCAATCAAGTCATCACCTGAGGCTGATTGAAGGAGGTGTATTTAAGCAGGACCAGGCCTGCAGTCAGTGCCTTGGTGTATGTTTCCCATGAGCCCCTGTACCCTGTCTGCTTCCTGCCTGATCCTGATTCTGCTTTGATCCTGACTCTGAACGAACTCTGCCTGTCCTGACCTCGGCTATTCCTGACCACTCTTCCGCTCGCTCCTGGTACCCTGTTTGCCCGTTTGCTACCGACCCGGCCTGCCTGACTACGTTTGATTTGTATATATGGTTATCTGTTGGAGTTTGGGTTGTTTGCACTGCGTTATGTTTACTTTGCACTGCGTTTGTGTTGTTTAGTCTTTAATAAATTGTCTTGTTTACTCTATACCTGAAGCCTGCGTTTCCCTGTGTCAGTCCACACACCTCTGGTCATACCCGGAGCCCTGACACCTGTCTGCTGACCGCTTTGTCCCTGGAAAGCTGTGTGAGGTCTGAGCTGAGGTCAGACCCCACAGCCAAGACCCCGCTGAGTCCCCGTGAGCCTGCTGTTGTCCCTGGAAAGCTGAACCCTGTCTGCTGACCGCTTTGTCCCTGGAAAGCTGTGTGAGGTCTGAGCTGAGGTCAGACCCCACAGCCAAGACCCAGCTGAGTCCACGCGAGTCTGCTGTTGTCCCTGGAAAGCTGAACCCTGTCTGCTGACCGCTTTGTCCCTGGAAAGCTGTGTGAGGTCTGAGCTTAGGTCAGACCCCACAGCCAAGACCCAGCTGAGTCCCCGCGAGCCTGCTGTTGTCCCGGGAAAGCTGCCCCGTCTGCTGATCAAGTGTCCCTGGAAGCCTCCTGCTGCTGAGTGTCTGCAAGCCGCCTACCGTGAGTGTCCCTACAAGCCGCCTGCTGCTGAGTGTCCCTACAAGCCGCATGTTGCGGAGTGCCCTGAACTGCCCCTACTGTGTGCCCAGATTACCCTTACCTGAACTGCCCCATTGAGGGCCCGGATTATTGCTACCTGAACTGCCCCATTGTGGGCCCGGATTATTGCTACCTGAACTGCCCCATTGAGGGCCTGGATTATTGCTACCTGAACTGCCCCATTGAGGGCCCGGATTATTGCTACCTGAACTGCCCCATTGTGGGCCCGGATTATTGCTACCTGAACTGCCCCATTGAGGGCCCGGATCAATGCTGCCTGAACTGCCCCTATTGTGTGCCGGGATTAATACTTGCTCGTACTGCCGATTGCATGTCTGGAGTATCGTAGCTACCTGGACTGCCCCCCCTAGTGCTCGGGCCATCGCTACCTAGATTGCCCTATCGTGGGCCGGATTACAATTATTTTGGGCTCCTCCCCTTTCTTCCCCTTTTTGGGTACCTGGACGCTACCTTCCTATCCTGATTGAGTGCCTTCCATAGTTCAATAAAGCTTTGTGTGTTTACCATCCCCCGTGTGCGTTCTGTCCTGCCTACGCTTCCGGCACAGGATTGTTCTTTGGTGGTAGGTTACGGTAGTAAGAAGAGGACATTTCTCAGGACACTGAGAACCAAGCAACAAATACCCCCCCCAAGAAACATAAGACCCCCAACAACAGATCCCCCAACAGCAACCAGAGACCCCCCCCCCACTCAAAAATAGATCCCTTCCAGCAACAATAGACCCTCTCACTTAAAAATAGATCCCATCCAGCAACAACAGATCCCCCAGCTGCCAGCATCAATAGACCCTCCAGCACACCCCAGCTTCCCTTGCCATTACCTACAACCAGTACTGCGGGTACAAACAACAAATAACATCCACATAGATGGTGTCGCTGCGATCGCCAGGAGCTGGGAAATTTATTTTGGGTTGTTGTTTGGTGGTAGGTTATGGTAGTAACAAGAAACACACAATTAATAAAATACATATAAAAATAATTGAATAAACTACTCAAAAAAAAAAATCTTCTCTACTCATTTAACAAATAATGTAAAATTATTTCAATATTGTTTAAAAAAATACTAGTTTTGAATATTATACATGTTTAATGTACTATTCCATTTAACCGCCTCCCGCCCGCCATATAAGGCAATGACGGGCGCAAGGCGGTTTTCTCATTCTGGGAGGACGTCATATGACGTGCTCCCACTCTAACCGCGCATGCGCAGCTCCAGGAGCGCGCAGCGTGGCGATTGGTGGTGCGCTGTATCCCTCGGACACAGCGGATCACCAATCAACGGAGAGAGCCGAAGATTTCGGCTCGGTCATGTGATCGGCTGTATCCAATCACAGCAGATCGCATGTAAATAAGGAAATGCCGGTTATCGGCATTCCTCTCCTCACGAGCTGTCACGCTGACAGAGGAGAGGAGCAGAGAGCCGGTAATCGGCATTTCTCCGAGGGGACATCTACACTGATCATCAGGGCACTGATGATTAGTGTGCCTTGATGATCAGTGTAGCTCCAGCAGTGCCACCTGTCAGTGTCCATCAATGCCAGCTGTCAGTGCTCATCAGTGCCTTGTGCCAGTGCCCATCAGTGCCACATTAATGCCACATATCAGTGCCTACTAGTGCACATCAATGCAACATATCAGTGCCCATCTGAGCTGCCTTCAGTGTCACCTATCAGTGCCAGTCAGTGCCAGCTATCAATGCCAGTCAGTGTCACCTATCAGTGCTGCCAATCAGTGCCACCTATCAGTGCCAGTCAGTGCCGCCTATAAATGCCAGTCAGTGTCGACTATCAGTGCTGCCAATCAGTACCCATCAGTGCTGCCTTTCAGTGCCACCTAAATGTGCCAATAAATGATGCCTATCAGTGCAATATATGAGTGCTCCCTTTCAGTGCCCATCAGTGATGCCTGTCAATGCCCATTATTTTTTTTTCAAAATTTTCAGTTGTTTTTGGTTTGTTTAGCAAAAAAACCCTGAGGTGATTAAATACCACCAAAAGAAATCTCTATCTGTCTCAAAAAAATGATAAAAATTTCATATGGGTACAGTGTTGCATGACCGTGCAATTTTCATTCAAAGTGCAACAGCACTGAAAGCTGAAAATTGGCCTGGGCAGGAAGGGGTTATAAGTGCTCAGTAAGCAGGAAGGGGGTAGAAGTGCCCGGTAGGCGGGAAGGGGGTAGAAGTGCCCGGTAGGCAGGAAGGGGGTAGAAGTGCCCGGTAGGCGGGAAGGGGGTAGAAGTGCCCGGTAGGCGGGAAGGGGGTAGAAGTGCCCGGTAGGCGGGAAGGGGGTAGAAGTGCCCGGTAGGCAGGAAGGGGGTAGAAGTGCCCGGTGGGCGGGAAGGGACTAGAAGTGCCCGGTAGGCAGGGAGGCGGTAGAAGTGGCCGGTAGGCAGGAAGGGGGTAGAAGTGCCCGGTAGGCAGGAAGGGGGTAGAAGTGCCCGGTAGGCAGGAAGGGGATAGAAGTGTCCGGTAGGCAGGAAGGGGGTAGATGTGTCCGGTAGGCAGGAAGGGAGTAGAAGTGCCCGGTGGGCAGGAAGGGGGTAGAAGTGCCCTGTGGGCAGGAAGGGGGTAGAAGTGTCCGGTGGGCAGGAAGGGGGTAGAAGTGCCCGGTGGGCAGGAAGGGGGTAGAAGTGCCCTGTGGGCAGGAAGGGGGTAGAAGTGTCCGGAGGGCAGGAAGGGGGTAGAAGTGCCCTGTAGGCAGGAAGGGGGTAGAAGTGTCTGGTAGGCAGGAAGGGGGTAGAAGTGTCCGGTGGGCAGGAAGGGGATAGAAGTGTCCGGTAGGCAGGAAGGGGGTAGTAGTGTCCGGTGGGCAGGAAGGGGATAGAAGTGTCCGGTAGGCTAGTGGGTAAAACTGAATGTAATGACTTTTATTTAAAATATTATTATGTAACCTTTTTTTCAAAACTGAGCTTCATGCTTACTTCAAGAGACGTTGTCTGGATTAGCAGATGGGAAAAGTGATTCTAGGTCCCTGGTACCCAACCTGTGGCCCGAGGGCCTCATGTGGCCCTTTGGTATATGATGTGTGGCCCTCAGACCTCAGCTGCCTGTAGTTGGAACATTGATTAGAGTAATAGCATCGATCTCTACTAACCTCATGTAACATATTGCCAGTTTCGTTTTGTCTTCTATGGCACATCCCCAGCCAACAATAGAGCATGTCCTCACTCTCTGACCCTCATTTCCTCTATCAGGTCTCCAGCACTACAGATATCGAACATTATGTGCGGCCCTTCGGTGATGTCAGGGGCCACATTTGAGGCCACCTTTAGCTCAAAAGTTGACAACTACTGTTCTAGGTAATCAGAGAATCCACAAACTTCATAGCGTGGATGGAAATAACGAAGAATCTCGGGAACAAATAGCAGAGTATTAGTTTTAATTATCATGAAGTGTATAGGAAGGACCAGAGTAAATTCTGATTCCAGGGGTCTCCAAAGGGCCAGTTGGGAGTACAAAATGTCCCGATATCAGTGGGAAAGAACAACAATCCATCTTTGGTATCAGTGGAAGGAATTGTACTCCATTGTTAGTGTCATCTGAAGGAGTTATGCCCCATCATTGGTGGTTGATTGTAAGCTCCCGGGATCAGGGCCCTCCTATCCCTCTTGTATTGAACTGTATTGTTGCTGTACTGTCTCCCGTTATATTGTAAAGCGCTGAGCAAACTGTTGGCACCATAAATCCTGTATAATAATAATAATTGTGCACCATTGCTGATGTCTATTGGAGGAATGGTACCCCTCTCGCTGGTGTCATCGGGAGGAATTTTGCCCCACCATTGGTGTCAGTTGTTCACTATATCCGCTCTCCCCGGACCCCGCATTCACTATATCCGCTCTCCCCGGACCCCGCATTCACTATATCCGCTCTCCCCGGACCCCGCATTCACTATATCCGCTCTCCCCGGGCCCCGCATTCACTATATCCGCTCTCCCCGGACCCCGCATTCACTATATCCGCTCTCCCCGGACCCGGCATTCACTATATCCGCTCTCCCCGGACCCGGCATTCACTATATCCGCTCTCCCCGGACCCGGCATTCACTATATCCGCTCTCCCCGGACCCGGCATTCACTATATCCGCTCTCCCCGGACCCCGCATTCACTATATCCGCTCTCCCCGGACCCCGCATTCACTATATCCGCTCTCCCCAGACCCCGCATTCACTATATCCGCTCTCCCCGGACCCCGCATACACTATATCCGCTCTCCCCGGACCCCACATTCACTATATCCGCTCTCCCCGGACCCCGCATTCACTATATCCGCTCTCCCCGGACCCCGCATTCACTATATCCGCTCCCCCCGGACCCCGCATTCACTATATCCGCTCTCCCCGGACCCCGCATTCACTATATCCGCTCTCCCCGGACCCCGCATTCACTATATCCGCTCTCCCCGGACCGTGCATTCACTATATCCGCTCTCCCCGGACCCCGCATTCACTATATCCGCTCTCCCCGGACCCCGCATTCACTATATCCGCTCCCCCCGGACCCCGCATTCACTATATCTGGTCTTCCACAGTACACAGAACATGGAAATGCAATTACTTGTAAATATGAACTGTTAAATCCCTTTTCTCATCATCAGTATATAGCAGCTGTGTAACTTCTATCAGTGTCCAGCAGAGCACGGGTTAATCTTGTAGAAGGAGTTTTAATTCTGCTCTAGGAGGATGCAGACCCCCTGACCTCTGTCTGGACAGTGCTGATTGGCCCTGTGCTGATCACATGCACTCTCCCAAGAAAAAAAAAAAACCTCTCTAGCAATACACACGAAGATTGACAGCCGAGGCTGGGAATGGCAGTGCAGGTAGGGTCCCTACCCGGAACTGCAAAATCACGTATATATATACGTGATTTTGCACACCCATGCCGCCCCGTAGCAGTACAGGCGTACCTCAGTTTACGAACGCCTCGGTTTACTAATTTTTTCGCAATGCGAACGGATTAATTGGTTTTCAGTGCATTTACAAATCAATTTTTTATCATGTCCCCGTACAGTATTTATGCCTTTAAAGTGCACTTTATAAAGATTTTGACAGATAAAAGACTTTTTTTAACTTTTTTTCTGACCTCCGGAACGGATGAATTGGTTTTCAGTGCATTCCTTTGGGAAACCGCGTTTCCATTTACAAATCTTTTGCATTACGAAAAGTCCTGCAAAACGCATTAAATTCGCAAACCGAGGTACTCCTGTATTTCTTTTTTTTTACTTTTTTCCCCACACAAGTAGCGTTATGCAGGCCATAGACGGGTCGAACATCGGCCAATTGTTCGAACGATAAACGAAAAATCAGTTGTTCGTTCGGCCGAGGTTACCACCAATGATTAAAAAAATCGGCTGACTAAATCCTAAAGTTCACCCCATAACTTCTGTCCCTTGCAGGTCACGGCTCATGCGCAGATTTTTTATCATTAAAACGATCGGCTGATTTGGCCATCATTCCCGGGAAAATTGGCCGATTGTCAAAATCGGCCGCGAATTTTCCAACACGACCAAAAATCTCAAAGTGCAAAAAAACCCGAAAAGCGGCCGACCAATTAACCCACTAACAGTGTGAAAATCGGCCAGATTTTCAAACCGTCTATGGCCGGCATTACCCTTTTACTTTATTGCAACATTGATCACACAATATGCCATGTACACAGGGGCGGACTGACCATTTGGAAACTCGGGCACTGCCTGAGGGCCCGGGGTCAGTAGGGGGCCCCATGAGATGCCCCTGGTACCTTTGTCATAGGTTTTTTTGAGTTTGGGCAAGGACACAGGGGCCCCATGATCCCCTATTGCCCGGGGGCCCCATGAGTTGTCAGTCCGCCCCTGGCAAGGACACAGGTGCCCCATGATCCCCTATTGCCCGGGGGCCCCATGAGTTGTCAGTCTGCCCCTGGCAAGGACACAGGGGCCCCATGATCCCCTATTGCCCGGGGGCCACATGAGTTGTCAGTCCGCCCCTGGCAAGGACACAGGGGCCCCATGATCCCCTATTGCCCGGGGGCCCCATGAGTTGTCAGTCCGCCCCTGGCAAGGACACAGGGGCCCCATGATCCCCTATTGCCCGGGGGCCACATGAGTTGTTAGTCCGCCCCTGGCAAGGACACAGGGGCCCCATGATCCCCTATTGCCCGGGGGCCCCATGAGTTGTCAGTCCGCCCCTGGCAAGGACACAGGGGCCCCATGATCCCCTATTGCCCGGGGGCCCCATGAGTTGTCAGTCCGCCCCTGCGTGTACATCAATATTTTCCACAAATGCTACATTTTTTTGAAGGATGAGCTGTTGGGCTCCGTTCACACGAGCTTTGTCAGCAGGCGTCAGGCGTTTGGGAAGCGTTTTTAACGCTTCTCAAACGCCTATGAAAATTCTGCACATGGCAGCACAGGGCGCTGTTCGCACTGAAGCGTTAGCGTCGCGTCAAAGCTGACGCCTCATGTTGAGTCAGGAGGAGTTGAAGCCTCCCATTCAAGTCTACGGTGATGCTCCTGAATGGCCTGGCAGGCGTTTGCGAGGCGGTTGCGGAACGTTAAAACCATTAAACTTCATTATAGGTTTTTGTGGTGCGGTTTTAATGCTTGGCAAACGCCTCAAAAACGCACATGGGGCATTTGGGGAGCGTTTGAGTAGCGTTAAAAACGCTTCCATAACGCCTGTCTAACGCCATTCAAACGCTATCGGGGCGTTTAGCGAGAGTTAGAAATAAATGAAGTGTGAACGAGCCCTTGTACTTTTGCACGCCATCGCCAACGTATCACCGGACACCATTGATGAGAGCGAGAAGTCTCAGCGATTTGTCTCCCTGTGCCCCCTCCTCCTTACTGAGCTCTACATACACACACGTGTCTCCTTCCCCATCCACCTCCATGGATTGAGCATGGGGCGGGCCTACATTCTACTCTGGCCAATCCCAGCACCAAGCTTGCAATGCTATTGGCTGCCCAGAAGGCGAGTCCTTAAACCATCCTCGTGGAAGGTATTAACCATTCATTGTAGTGG
The DNA here is from genome assembly GCF_062004578.1 of Staurois parvus. Taxonomy (NCBI): domain Eukaryota; kingdom Metazoa; phylum Chordata; class Amphibia; order Anura; family Ranidae; genus Staurois; species Staurois parvus. The sequence continues at coordinate 188,593 of NW_028320059.1, read as the reverse complement.
AGAGCCAAGCTGGCCGCTCATATCGCTCATCAGACAGGTGAGAGATCCATAGAGGGGGTGAGGGAAGACCGTTACATTGGGGGGGGGATTTACTAAAACTGGGGCGCTCAGAATCTGGGGCAGCTGTGCATGGGAGCCAATCAGCTTCTACCTTCAGCTTGTTTGATGAAGCATTGATAATAAAACCTGGAAGCTGATTGCAGTGGCGTCCCCAGGCAGGTGCAGGGGGTGCGCGCTGCACCGGGTGATACTGGACCCGCTTCACGAAAGGTAAGTTGTAAAGCAAGACGATAATCCCCGCAGGATGGATGGGATCTGCGGATTGGGGAGCATAATGGATCGGACTCCGGTCCATTATGCTCAATCTGCAGATCCGATCCATCCTGCGGGGATTGTCGGCATGCAACCTATACGGGGTGCAAGGGTGGACTGACCATTGGAGCACTTGGGCACTGCCCGAGGGCCCGGGCTCAGTAGGGGGCCCCATGAGATGCCCCTGGTACCTTTTTTTTATAGGCTTTTTTGAGTGTGGGCAAGGACACAGGGGCCCCGTTATCCACTATTGCCCGGGGGCCCCATGAGTTGTCAGTCCACCCCTGACAGGGTGACACCGGACACGCTCCACGAAAAGGTAAGTTGTAAAGAAAGCCGATGATCCCTGCAGGATGGATCGGATTGGGGAGCATAATGGATTGGAGTCTGATCCATTATGCTCAATCCGCAGATCCGATCCATCCTGCGGGGATCGTCGGAGGGGGTGTCACCAAGTGTTACTGCACCGGGTGACACCAACCCTAGGGACGCCTCTGGCTGATTGGTTTCTATGTAGACATGCGCCTAATATTGAACTCTTCAGCTTGAGTAGGCAAACCCCATAGTTGGGTTGAAAAAAAAAAAAAAAAGTCCATCTAGTCCAACCGATAGCAGACAATGCAAAGCAGCTGAGTGTATGGGACTTGCAGGTGGAGTATACGGAGATAGCCTGGGGATGGCAGAGTCTGAGTCCAAAAGGTGTCACTGAAACATTGAAAGACCGAAAAACACACATGTGACTCTACAATCCATATGGACTATCCCTTGAAGACTCAGGATTGCACCGTCTGATTATTATTTATTTCAGGTACTTATATATCGCCGTCAATTTACGCCGCGCTTTACATATAGTGTACATTCATATCAGTCCACATCCCTCAAGGGGCGTACGATGTAAGGGCCCTAACTCACATTCATACATACACATACTAGGGCCAATTTAGACAGGAGCCAATTCACCTACCAGCATGTCTTTGGAGTGTGATCCTGGAATAAATATGAGAACCATACATTTTTTGAGATACAAAGTAACATTGTTTACAAACATCGATCAGACGGGAGATAGAGAGATACAAAGTAACATTGTTTACAAACATCGATCAGATGGGAGATGGAGAGATACAAAGTAACATTGTTTATAAACATCGATCAGACCGGAGATAGAGGGATACAAAGTAACATTGTTTATAAACATCGATCAGACGGCAGATGGAGAGATACAAACTAACATTGATTATAAACATCGATCAGACCGGAGATGGAGAGATACAAACTAACATTGTTTATAAACATCGATCAGACGGGAGAAGGAGAGATACAAAGTAACATTGTTTATAAACATCGATCAGACGGGAGATGGAGAGATACAAAGTAACATTGTTTATAAACATCGATCAGACGGGGATAGAGAGATACAAAGTAACATTGTTTATAAACATCGATCAGACGGGAGATAGAGAGATACAAAGTAACATTGTTTATAAACATCGATCAGACGGGAGATAGAGAGATACAAAGTAACATTGTTTATAAACATCGATCAGACGGGAGATAGAGAGATACAAAGTAACATTGTTTATAAACATCGATCAGACGGGAGATAGAGAGAAACAAAGTAACATTGTTTATAAACATCGATCAGACGGGAGATAGAGAGATATAAAGTAACATTGTTTATAAACATCGATCAGACGGGAGATAGAGATACAAAGTAACATTGTTTATAAACATCGATCAGACGGGAGATAGAGAGATACAAAGTAACATTGTTTATAAACATCGATCAGACGGGAGATAGAGAGAAACAAAGTAACATTGTTTATAAACATCGATCAGACGGGAGATAGAGAGATATAAAGTAACATTGTTTATAAACATCGATCAGACGAGAGATAGAGAAATACAAAGTAACATTTATAAACATCGATCAGACGGGAGATAGAGATACAAAGTAACATTGTTTATAAACATCGATCAGACGGGGGATAGAGATACAAAGTAACATTGTTTATAAACATCGATCAGACGGGAGATAGAGAGATACAAAGTAACATTGTTTATAAACATCGATCAGACGGGGGATAGAGATACAAAGTAACATTGTTTATAAACATCGATCAGACGGGGGATAGAGATACAAAGTAACATTGTTTATAAACATCGATCAGACGGGAGATAGAGAGATACAAAGTAACATTGTTTATAAACATCGATCAGACGGGGGATAGAGAGATGCAGATCAAATGGTTGAGCTTCCCTCTGTATATGATGTTAGCTAAAGCAACCTGACAAGCAAATAATTTTTTTATTTACCCCCTTTTTGACCCTTTGTTTCCCATAATCAGCTTAAATTGACTTATTTTACCCTTAAAATATAACTAAAGGCAACATTTTTTTTTTTTAGTTTTGGATATAGTGGAGGGCAGAGGCGGACTGATAACTCATGGGACCCCCGGGCAATAGGGGATCATGGGGCCCCTGTGTCCTTGCCCAAACTCAAAAAAGCCTATGAAAAAGGTACCAGGGGCATCTCATGGGGCCCCCTACTGACCCCGGGCCCTCGGGCAGTGCCCGAGTTTCCAAATGGTCAGTCCGCCCCTGGTGGGGGGATTAGAACCCTTGTCAGTTTTTTTTTTTTGTTGTCTGTCTGCATTGGGGGGGATTCATTAGGACAGGAATAGAGGGGAAATGTTTCAATGGGACACTAGTACTGGTGACGGGTTGGAATTGAATGAGGGACACCACTTCACAAGTCACTACTTAAGGCCTGACAGGGAAGTCTTTCAATGTCCCCTTTGCTGACCTAATTGGTTTGTATAATCCATGTTTTTTTTGCACTTCCGGAGATAAGCAGTAAAAATTCCAAAAATGTGTTTTTCTGGGCAGCGGGAATGTTAAGGCCAACAAGTGGTGTCTGCCAGTGATTGCCACCTATTGTTCCCACAGATATCTAAATCAAACAGGAGCATGGTGCTTATATTTGCCACTTCTGTCCTCCATGAACTGATAAGCCCCGTGTGCTTTTAAAGGGCTGTGTGTTGAATGCCTCTGGGCCAAAAAGCCAAAAAAAAAAAAAGAAGACAGTCCAGATGCTACAGATACCATTTGGGCCCCCTTGCCAAAATACCCATCCTCCAGATGGAAGCTTTGAACTGGGTCATCTGGCTCCGTATTATCATTTTACAATATAGTTGCAATACAATTCCATACAAGAGGGTTAGGAGGCCTGCTCAGGACAGCTTACAATCAACAAGGGAGGGACCAGAGATGCAAAAGGTAATAACTATGTGGGAATAAGTTGATGGAGAAAGTAATAATCCATTTGTTAAGTGACGAAGGATAGACTTCCGTGAAGAGATGTACTTTCAGGGATTGGCTAGAGCAGTGGTGGGCAACATTTTTTTTCAACTGAGCCAAATCTCGCCAAAACCACGATTGAAATTTATTTTGAGAGCCACATTTTTAAAACTGAAAATACATCTCCCATATAGTAATTCATCCCCCATATAGTAATTCATCCCCCATATAGTAATTCATCCCCCATATAGTAATTCATCCCCCATATAGTAATTCATCCCCCATAAGGTAATTCATCCCCCATATAGTAATTCATCCCCCATAGTAATTCATCTCCCATATAGTAATTCATCCCCCATATAGTAATTCATCCCCCATATAGTAATTCATCCCCCATATAGTAATTCATCCCCCATAGTAATTCATCCCCCCTATAGTAATTCATCCCCCCTATAGTAATTCATCCCCCCTATAGTAATTCATCCCCCTATAGTAATTCATCCCCCATATAGTAATTCATCCCCCATAGTAATTCATCCCCCATATAGTAAGTCCCCCCTGTGTCAATTCACTTACCTTTGCTGCGCGTTCCTCTCGCCGTGTTCCCGCACCGTTCTGGTCTTCAGGGCGGACTGTGAGAGGAGAGGAGTTTCGTCACGCTGCCCCGCCTACATCCTGGCTGCCCCGCCTACATCCTGACAGCTGCAGAGTCCTGACTTTTGGGGCGGCCGCCCGAGAGGAGGGAGGGGGGCGGCCGCCCGAGAGGAGGGAGGGGAGCGGGCGCCCGGCACACAGAAGAGCCGCATTGAAGTTTGTAAAGAGCCGCATGTGGCTCGCGAGCCGCGGCTTGCCGACCACTGGGCTAGAGGAAAACAGATTGAGGTAATGATTTCCAGAGGATAGGAGAGGTTCTGGAGGTGAGCATGGGAGAAAATGGCATGGGACCTGGAAAGCAGGAGGTCTTTGAAGGAGTGAAGGGACAAATTGGGTGATATTAAGATGAGGTTGGTGATGGAGCTCAGGCAGACTTTGGGATGAGTTATGTGGAGGTTTCCTTGAAGAGTTTTCAGGGATCACCAAAAGGCAAAAGAGAAGGAGAATGCTGAAATGGATTGAGGCGGGGAGTTTCAGAGGATGGGGGAGGCTCTGGATGTGTCCTGGAGGCAAGCCTGGGAGAAAGTGATGAGGGATCTAGAGAGCAGTAGGTCTTGGGAGGAGTAGAGAAGATGAGTTGGATGATATTTTGAGACAAGGTTGGTGATGTAACTCAAAACAGTTTGGGTGAGCCAGGCAGAGGTGGGATAGGCTTCCCTGAAGAGATGAGCTTTCAGCAATTGGCAAAAAGAGTAGGTGATAACTGAGCAGATTGGAAGGAAGGTAGGAAGATCTAGATGGGAGAGGCTCTGGAGAAGTCCTGGAGGGGAGGGGGGTTTGGAGGAGGTGATGAGGGAGATAGAGGAAAGGAGTCTCATGGTTTAGCCTGCAGTTTCCTGCCTGTGTATTCTTACCTTCTTGCAGTGGTTCTGTTAGACCTTCTGATTCTTGTCACATGTGTTGATTGCTATTCTGTGGGGGGTGTGGGGGAGTTCCATTCCCTTATATCACTTCCTGGCACCCCTCGTAGTTTGATTTGCTGTATAAGACATGCTCAGTACATGCCTGAGCAACTTCCTGGCAAGTTCTAGTTTTCCTAGGTATTTGTGTATTTCCTGTATACCGACCTCAACTTCATCTTCCGCTTTGTGCTGGTCTTCCACCTGCCCTAACCTCAGATTTGTTTTCTGGATCCTCTTCTGTCTCCTGCCATCTGTACTCTTCATACACTAGTGGTCTCCATATCCTCAGCTGGATGTACCTGGGGGCAGCGACTTGGTTCCAGCTTGCTGCAAGTCCATCCCCACCATCAGGGGCCCTGGTGAAGAAGCAGACTGGGGCTTAGACTCCGTGCCCTGAGGAACCTCCGAGTTGGTGTTTTATAAGGGTTCATGCGCTTCCACAGAAAACTGACATGGAGGTCTAGGGTGGAATGGAAAGGATGACATGGGTGATATTTTGAGAAGCGGTTGGTGATGTAGCTCAGGGCAGAGTTGTGGATGGCTTTGTAGGTTGTTGTTGGCATTTTGAAGTTCAAACTTTGGCTGGGCAGCAGCCAGTGGAGGCATTGGCCAGAGAGGGGTTGGTGGACACTGAGCAGAGGCCAATGGAGGGATTGACAGAGAGGGGTGGAGGACACTGAGCAGAAGCCAATGAAGGGATTGACAGAGAGGGGTGGAGGACACTGAGCAGAGGCCAATGGAGGGATTGACAGAGAGGGGTGGAGGACACTGAGCAGAAGCCAATGAAGGGATTGACAGAGAGGGGTGAAGGACACTGAGCAGAAGCCAAGGAAGGGATTGACAGAGAGGGGTGGAGGACACTGAGCAGAATCCAATGAAGAGATTGACAGAGAGGGGTGGAGGACACTGAGCAGAAGCCAATGAAGGGATTGACAGAGAGGGGTGAAGGACACTGAGCAGAAGCCAAGGAAGGGATTGACAGAGAGGGGTGGAGGACACTGAGCAGAATCCAATGAAGAGATTGACAGAGAGGGGTGGAGGACACTGAGCAGAATCCAATGAAGAGATTGACAGAGAGGGGTGGAGGACACTGAGCAGAAGCCAAGGGAGGGATTGGCAGAGAGGGTGGATGACACTGAGCGGTTGGTAAAGTGGATGAGTCTGGCAGCGGCATTCATGATGGACTGTGTAGGGGTAGGCCAACAAAGAGGAACTTAAAATAGTAGATACTCCGTTTTAGTATTAAGCCCTAAAAAGTCAATCAAAATTGGAATTTTGAGCTTCCAATGGAAACACGTGTTCTGGGGACAACTCGGTTTAGAAACTTTAACTTCCTGTTGTGTCTGTTGGATGGGAAGTGATGGGAAATGATGGGAAATATCCCTAACTGTACACACAGCAGACAAAAACAGGGTTTTTAACATTTCCCAGTTCTGTCCAAAATGAAAACAAATGGCTTTAGAACCTTTACGTTCTGGTCAAAAATCCAACTTTAAACTCTTACCAGTCCTTGTAAATACATATTTGTTCGCTGTTCTGTTCATAACTGATTATATAACCACGCCATAAACCCTAAAGCACATGATATGCCTTCACTAGCGTAAAGTTTGCTACTTTGAACTCTAGAATAGCTTCTTCAACGAACCATGAAACGGTTCTATTTAAATCGTCAGTCACAAGGAAAGGGTGTTAATAATTGTCATATGGAGGATGGGAGTAATAATTGTTAAAGTATGTGGAAGTGAAGTGCTGTCTAAGGTTGTTGTTGCACACTTCTACTGGAAGAATTTAGATACCAGATAGACACTCTACATCTCTGTAGAGTTACCGACTTATACAGAGTAAAAACAAAAACGTTTCAAACTTTGAAATCCCGGCCAAGCTCTGCTCATCTTTTTGGTCATTGATCCAGCATGTCTTACCTCCTCTAGGCATCTTCTGACCAACATGGGGGTTCCAGAGAAGTTCCAGTTTGCCATAGACCGCGGTGGGACTTTCACCGATGTGTTTGCACGTTGTCCAGGAGGTAAAGTCCGTGTCATGAAGCTGCTGTCTGAGGACCCGGCAAACTATAAGGATGCCCCAACTGAAGGTATTCGCCGAATCCTAGAGGAGGTGAGGACCCTTGTTGTATAGAAGGGGCAGACTGACAACTCATGGGGCCCCCTGTGTCCTTGCCCACGCTCAAAGCACACCCAAAAAAGCCTACCAGGGGCATTTCATGGGGCCCCTACTGACCCCGGGCCCTCGGGCAGTGCCCGAGTGCTCGAATGGTCAGTCCGCCGCTGAGAAGGAGTCTCAAATTTTGAATATAAATATATACAGTATGTCAGAGTGTACAGTAAGTGATGCAAAGAAATAAGATATGTGCGATTCGGTTCATTGCAAATTGATTTTCATCGGAAATTTTTTTTATTCGGACAATCGCATGCAAATGAATATCTAAATCACAACAGTAGCAAATGAGAACGAATCCAAAAAGAATTTAAACAAAATTTTCATATGTATTCGTTCATTCGGATGACATCACATGATGCAATAGTAGTTCCGGCCCACGGGGAAATGAATTCAATTCTCAAAGTTGCTCAATAATTTGGGTGGAAGATTGCTATTTATTAGTTTCTGAATTCCATGTTTCCGGTGGATTCATTATTATCAGTCCCAATGGGTCCGAGTTTTGAATTCGAAAACTAATATATATCAATCGTCCAGAAAAACTGCAAACTTTCAAATCCACTCGCACCAAAATCTGAGAGGCAGAAATTGCTCATTGCTCAAGGAACCCTTAGCAACCTCTGAAGGAAACCCTACGGTTCCATTGAACCGTGGTCAAGAAATCCTGTTCTTGAAGCTGGAAATCACTGTAGTAGACCCTGCTACTACAGTGATCTCTACGAGCTTCCAAGGTCCAGTGCCAAGTAGCTGCCCTGCTGCTTCTCGAAAACAGGAGGTCACCCACTTGGCACGGGCACCATTCAGAGAGCACATTGCATTTTCTTACTGAATGCATAGTTGCTTTAAATGCAGGCCCTACACTCTGCTTGGATTTGCCTTTTCTCCTGTCCCTCATGACTCAATTTGAAATCTCCGCCATCTTTGTTGGAACAGAGGTAGGAAACCTCAGGAACCAAATGGCATAGGATGAATGGGAAAGAGTTTTCCCACCAAACCTGGAAGTACCTAGAAGTGTCAGACATTGTACTCTGCTCCCAGCGGCTAAATGGAGTGCATGGAAGCAAGGGAGGCAGGAGAGGATGACCTTTTAGGTGAACCCTCCTAGACAAGCGTGTGCTCACTAAGGCCCCTTTCACTGTCCCCTGGCACTGTCAGAACAGCCAAAACAGGGGGCTGAGGCAGCTGTCCAACCAGGCAATGGCCACTTGATCCCTGTGATGGGAGTCACTTTGGTTGGGGGGCCCATGGAACACAGCACATTTTGGAGAGATGTGGAGACCCCTGTCTTAGCTCCCCATATCCCTCTTATGTGTAAGTCACCCTGTGCCTGTTAGGGGTACAGGATGACCTGTCCTAAATTTGTTGTGGGGGTTGGTGATTGTTTTATGCCATGTGTCACTTTGGGTGGGGGGCCCATGGAACACAGCGCATTTTGGAGAGGTGGGGAGACCCCTGTCTCAGCTCCCCATATCCCTCTTATATGTAAGTGACCCTGTGCCTGTTAAGGGTACAGGGTGACCTGTCCTAATATTGGGGTGGGGGGTTGGTGATTGTTTTATGCCATGTGATTGCATCTCATTGTTCTATTGTGTGTCTTGCTTGGGAGCAAACTATTATGGGATGTATGTGTCTGTGTGTATTGGGTTGGGTGGGGGTGTTTCCAGCAGCCCTCCCCCCTGATGGGACTGTCTTCTTGTGTGTCTCTTGTTACTGGGTGTTGATTGCCCCGGCCTGTGTCATTATGCAGGGAGTTGGGTTGTTCCCTTGAATGTATATATACAGTATCTTGTATCTGTGTTAAAATAAAGTAGTCTGTTTCCTGGTTTTACTTCAAGAGTGGTGTCTGTGTTCGGACGGGGAAGCGGGAGTCTAACGGAAATACCCAAGTGTAGTCGGGGTCCGGTTCCATTACAATCCCCCTATACACATTGCCCAAAAATAGGGCATGTCGCGTTCAGCAAGCAATATTGCCTGCCACCACGCCCTAGAGAGGCGAATGGGGCCATGCTGCAGCTGCTTCGAATGGACGCCATTCCGGACTCCATTCCGGTATGGTTAAGAGCAGGGGTGTACTGACAACTCCCCCGGGCAATAGGGGATCATGAGGCCTCTGTGTCCTTGCCCAAACTCAAAAAAGCCTATGAAAAAGGTACCAGGGGCATCTACTACTGACCCCGGGCCCTCCGGCAGTGCCCAAGTTTCCAAATGGTTAGTCCACCCCTGGTGAAGAGGCATTTCAGTATGAACTTCCTCTTTGAACACTCATGCTGGAGGCAGCACATCACTTCCCAACTGCCTGCTCATCACAGGGCAACTGCTGCTGAGAATGCAATCTGCCACGAATCATGAGTAAGCAGTTAGGCCCATGTGAAAGAGGCCAAATACACTGCACACTGGATGTGCCTGACTCTTCTATACGTATACAGCTTTGAGAATACATTTTTCAATGCCGTCAGCTATGGGTATACAATAAAATATGTTATTCAAGTGGCTCTGTACTAATCGCATTTCAACAGCTTTTAAGCAAGGATGCTTGTTGCGCTATAAAATGGAAAAGTGAGCCCTCTAAGGGTATACAATAGAACTACGAAATCTTCTATAATAAATATGGCGTGTTAATCTGTCCAATGCTTGTAATATATTGTTTTGGAGATCAGGCTGGGATGTGAAATCTAATGCCAGTTCGTCATACAGGAAATGGGCTCTGTGTTCCCTCGGGATTGCCCGCTTGACACTCAGCAGATCGAATGGATCCGGATGGGGACCACTGTAGCCACCAATGCCCTGCTGGAAAGAAAGGGAGAAAGGATCGCCCTGCTCATTACAAAGGGCTTCAAAGATCTGCTCCACATCGGTAACCAAGCTAGACCCAAGATCTTCGACCTGGCAAGTTTACATATTCTATCTTCATTAAAAGTATTGAGGGAACATGTAATATACGCAAGATGAAATACAGTCCACTACACAGTATTTGACCCTCTCACTTCCACCACAAAGCAAAACAAACTATTTAAAGAGATAGCAAAGCTGGAGTTCGGCTTTAGAATAAGAGACATGCAGCACTCCTACAGCAAGAAGTTTTTTGAGTGCCATCAGGGGCGGACTGACAACTCATAGGGCCCCCGGGCAATAGGGGATCATGGGGCCTCTGTGTCTTTGCACAAACTAAAAAAAAAAAGGTACCAGGTACTATTAAAAAAAAAAGGTAAAGGTACTATAAAAAAGGTACCAGCGGCATCTCATGGGGCCCCCTACTGACCCCGGGCCTTCGGGCAGTGCCCGAGTTTCCAAATGGTCAGTCTGCCCCTGAGTGCCATTAATAGTGCCATAGGAACTTTTATAAACATTTCATACTTTGTAGATACCATGCAGAGAGGGGTTCAGGAGTTTTTTGATGGTTATTTCGGGGTTCAGCGTTAACCTTCTGGCCTCTCTATTGTAGGAGGTCCGGATGCCGGAGGTGCTGTATGAAGAGGTGATAGAGGTGGAGGAGAGGGTCGTCCTCCAACAATCTGCCTGTCAGCTCCCCAAACACCCTTCAGTGAAGACCTTCATAGGTGAGGCATACCATTCAAGGATCAATGTCACCTTTCTTTATAATATTAAGATAAATAAGTAAATATTTCTTCTGTGCTGACTATAAATTGTGGCAGCACCCAAATATTGCAGATTTCCCCTTTTAAGCTTTAAGGTTTCTAAAGCATCTGTTTGCAGAACCAAGCTATCAACTCTCTTTCTCCCGCTCATTTCCTGTGAAACAGTCTGTCCTAGTTTAGCAGCTGACACCCTGAACTTTCAGTTGGTGATAGTTCAGCAAAATGTGAAACCGCAAAAGCTATATCCTGTATACTGCTTAAAATGTATTTCAAAGGTAAAAAAATTGAGTGGAAATATATGCATTGTGACGTAATCGTTGGTAAATACACACGTAAGACGCTTTTACAAGTTTCTTAGCTTGCTGGCATGAGCCCTTGCTAGGTCACTCAGCGCTGATTACGAAACCGCTTGTTTTCCTCAAGTTCATGTCCGGAGTTTTCCTGGTATTCCCAAAGTTGCTACTACAAAATGATGCTAGATTTTTGGGTCAGAGGTAAAATTTGTACAGGGACTACCTTGGCTATGCCTGGTTTAAATCTTGAATTTAGAGCAGTCCCTAGCTGGGTCCCCCATACCAATGACCAGTGGTGTATTTCGGTTTTGTGCTGCCCTAGGCAACACAAAAGTTGGCACCCCCCACAGAGAGCCTGACAGTGACCAAGGACACCCCTGCCTTCCACCTGAGCCTTCCACTACCATTGCTCTCCATACACCAGCCACCATCCGCCATGGCGAGAGAGAGACACTCACCTTCACAGCTCTGGACATCCACAGGAACGAGAGTTGGGCTGTGCATACACCTTCATGAAACCCGCAGCATCTCTTGGAACCCACCAGGTCCCCATGCCACGTGTGTCCCTTCTTCCATCCCTTCTTCCAAGGGGCAGTGCTGCACCCCCTTGAAAAATGCTGCCCTAGGCAAATGCCTTGTTTGCCTTGTGGTAAATACAGTACATTCCTGCCAATGACCATACTCTTTCCTGTCTAAATTTGCAGCTGAGATGTTGGAATTTTAAAATGCAAAGGCATTGGTTGGCTGGTTAGGTCAAGACGGCCAGTCAAGGCCTCCATCTCTTACATTTCTTCCTGGTTGCAGTATTGGAAGATGTCACATGAGCAAACATTTCACTAAGACAGCACTCAACTACGCAGCCTGCATGGTTCCTCACTAGCTTAACCTCTTGCCGTCTGCCTGCTGTATATACACAGCAGGGCGGTGGCACTCCAGGGGCGGGTTGCCATTCCTAAACGGCACCCGCCTCTTCTAGCTGTGCGCGCTCCCTGGGAGCGCGCACCACCGCGATCCGGTGCCCGCTGTGTCCTCCGGACACAGTGAAACACCGATCGTCGGACGGGACCTCTGTACGAGGTCCCGATCATGTGATCACTGATTGGCCAATCAGTGATCACATGCAAAGTAGTAAGCAAGATGTCACTTGTGACATCATTGCTTACTACGTGTGAAATCTGTGAATGATCACAGAGGTTACATGGTACAGGGCTATTCACAACAGTCTTGTACCATGTGACAAGCTGTGACCAATCACAGCTCACTCAGTACTTCTCAATGACTGCAAGAATGCAGACAGAGAGAAAGAGAAAGGATTGCTTTTACATCCTATATGGGTGTAAAAGCAATCGGTGTAAAAAAAAAAAAAAAAAAAATCTTCATCACCCCTCACAAGTAGTACAGTGTCACCATGGTGACACTGTACTGCTAGGGTGACAGTATGTAAAAAAAAAAAAATAATAATAATAATAATATAAATAAAATAAAAATGTAAAAAATTTTTTTAAAAAATTATAATTTTTGGTTATAAGCTAATTTGGATTTTTATTTTTTTAGTAAAAAAATAACGGAATAAATTTTGGCCAAGATTTATGATGAAATATTATTTATTTGCAAAATTTTATTAAAAAAAACACTTTTTTTCAAAATTTTTGGACGTTTTCATTTACATAGTAAAAAAAATAAAAATCCCAGCGGTGAATAAATACCACCAAAATAAAGCTTTATCTGTCTCAAAAAAATGGTAAAAAATTCATATGGGTACAGTATTGCATAACCGCGCAATTGTCATTGAAAGTGTGATAGCGCTGAAAGCTGAAAATTGCCCTGGACTGGAAGGGGGGGAAAGTGTCCGGACAGGAAGGGGGGGAAAGTGTCCGGACTGGAAGGGGGGAAAGTGTCCGGACTGGAAGGGGGGGGAAAGTGTCCGGACAGGAAGGGGGGGAAAGTGTCCGGACTGGAAGGGGGTGAAAGTGTCCAGACAGGAAGTGGTTAAAAGCTGCAGAATCTCCCTTGCCCGTGATGCAGCATTACTTCACCGGTTCAGCCAGCGAAGGAGCATGTGAGTTTCTCTCTACTCTCTCATGAGGCTTTATGAAAGCGACACGCAACCATGGAACAGAGGATGTGCCACCCTAGTGCATTATCCTCAGGAATCCTTTATTTCTATAAAAGAATAATAGGTATTATACTCACAAACCAACTCAAGTGTAAGATTATCAACAGAATCTTTCAGCCTCTGATCTCCAGTACATCTCAATCACAGAGAGGGACAACAAAGGTCCAGATGGCTAACCTGTTTTGAGGGACTTGCCTTCTTCCTCAGATCGCTGCCACTAGTAATGGAATCACAAGTTTTTCATGGGTCATAGACATCTGGTAGAGGACCAATGGGAATGAGAATTGGGTCCAGTGTAGGTCCACCTTTTGAAGGAGGTGAACCCAAGGAAAGTATGGTGTGTATGGACCTGGTTTTTACCCTAGGCTGCTATCTCTGTTATCCAAATCAGAAGACCATACACGGATATGTGGTTGGGAGTGTCTAGGAAAACCGGTCATCTTGCTAGAAGGTTTGTTTAAACTGTTTTTTGTACAAAATTCAGTCACCCATTGTCACATACCTGATTGGAGACTGAAATGACGAGGTCAGCCTCACTTGTGTCACTAGCCCTGACCCCACTGGAAGTGGAACAGAGGGTGTCTAGGGAGCAGGGAGACAAGAGTGCCAGCAGATGTTCTTTGCAGCTCTTGCAGCTGGAGACCTTGAAGGACTGATGGACCACCGATTCAGGAACAGTAGTAATATGCAGAGCTGGTATGGTAGGTCGCCAGGGGTGCACCAAAGTATGACAGGAAGCTGGGATGGGAGACCGGAGCAATGTCATAGGAGTAGCCGGGGTCATCAATGAGCGGACAGCGATGTGCCAAAGTCAGGAGCAGAGCCGAGGTCAGGAACGAGTATCAAGCAGAGGAGGAAACGAGAGTCAAGTCAGGAGCAAGCTGGGTCAGCAACAAGGGAATCACACAGGAACAAGCAGGACTCATGGAGAAAATAGGCAAAGGCACCCTTTAAATAGTCCGTCTGGCGCCAATCTTCGCCGTGCGTGTGCGCGATTTCTGTGCACATGCGCATGACGGATCACTCTTTTCCGGACATTTCTATGCACATTTCTATTTGCCAATTGTCTCACTGTGATTTCCTTACACCCATCCTCATTGTTACTCTGAAACCCCACCCCATTTTAGTCCCAATCCAGTCCCAATCCAGATTTTTTTTAGTAAACTTCACTTTGATTCTCTCACAAACCATTATTTAAACCCTGAAGAAAGGGGAGCCTATCCCTCGAAGCACGTTGGCTGTATCTGATATTCTTCTTTTAATAAACATTTTAAACAAACATCCAAAGGAGATGATCATTTTTATACTAGTTGCTCCCAACCACATATCATAGGCAGGAATGATCAGGCAAACACTAGCAGAGGCTGCCCCCTACCACAGATGAGTATTTGGAAGCCATTTTAACTGACTGCAAGCAGAACTAGAGCCGGGCAGATCCAAAGGCAGCCTTTGACCTTTAGGCCCCTTTCATATGGGGCGGATCTGTCAGCGTGATCCGCCAGCTCAGCGGGGGATAGTCTATGGATGGTGTGACGGAAGTCACTTTGGGTGGGGGGCCCATGGAACACAGCTCACTTTGGAGAGGTGGGGAGACCCCTGTCTCAGCTCCCCATATCCCTCTTATGTGTAAGTCACCCTGTGCCTGTTAGGGGTACAGGGTGATCTGTCCTAATATTGGAGTGGGGGGGTTGTTGATTGTTTAATGCCATGTGGTTGCATCCCATTATTCTATTGTGTGTCTTGCTTGGGAGCAAACTATTATGGGATGTATGTGTTTGTGTATTGGCTTGGTGGGGGTTTTTTCCGGCAGCCCTTCCCCCTGATGGGACTGTCTGCTGATGTGTCTCTTGTTACTGGGTGTGTATTGCCCTGCCCTGTGTATATATCTTGTCTCTGTGTTAAAATAAAGAAGTCTATTTCCTCATTTATTTCAAGACTGGTCTCGTCTAGTCTCGTATGGTCAGCGGTGGGGTCCGTGGATCTGTGTTTGGACAGAGAAGCGGGAGTCTAATACCCAAGTGCAGTCAGGGTCCGGTTCCGTTACAGATGGACCGATCTAGTCCACCTGAAAAATGGACAGGTGGACCCCATGGGTCAGCTCATGTGAAAGGGGCCTTAAGGTAGTTTAGGGGATATCTTCTTTCAATGCTAGAACATTTTAAGGAAAGTGGAGTGGTACTTTTTTTGTTATGTTCAGCACTAGAAATGTGTTCCAGATATTTTTATTTATTTTACTCGGGAAGCTTTTGCATAAAAATGTCTTGTATTCTTATATCCAGCCAGCAGGTGAAGCTGTAGATTTTCTCATCTCTTTTCCAGGATCTCCTTTTGCTCCTCTGTCGATTAAAAGCTAATTGTTGTACAGGTGAACACTGTCATTGTTGCTCTCTGTATTGAATGGGCCTCACATATGGCCCTGGAAGGATCAGTCTAAGGAGGCGACAATTCTACTGAGTAGGAAGGAGATGCTGTCTGTGCAATAAACAATCATGGCTGCCCCCTTGTACATATCTAGAGACTACAACATACACATGGCTCTTCTTATATGAGGTCTCTATATTTTTAGAACTTTTGATATCTGTTAAAGCTATCACATCACAATGCAATTAGTGCTAGTGCAACGCTTGAGGGTCATACAGGACACCTTCGTCAGGCATGTCTCATGAAGGGGTCCTGTGCATCCCCAAAACTTTGCTCTAGCATTAATGTGATGCGGTTGGACACACCAAACACCAAAAATGCACTTAAGGTGTGTCCTATAGTTCCCTCCCAAGGAGGAAGAACCCTTCCCTGATCTCCTGGAGTACAAGAATCGTGATAGGGGTAAGGCCCACTCAGGCCCACCTAGCCAAAAGGTCCAGCTGACCCCATTTTTCAGAACATCAAAGACCGACCAATGAGTTCTAGGTGAAGCCTCTCCCGAAGAGAGACCCCCAGGGCAGGGGAGGAAGGAACATAATGGTCGCACATCCTCCTCCCTGAACTTCAGGTGAGGCCTAAACACTCACATCCTCTATCCTGAGTGAAAAAAAAAACCACACTTATAAGTGCAGGTGTTACAAGTGGTGGGAAAACATAATATGGAAAAATTACACACAAAAAAAAAAAAGAGTGCCAGTACAGGTGCCTTGGCTTGACCTTACGGCGTGGTAACCAAAAAAATTACCAGAGTCTCATCCAAAAGGCCTAGCCCATAAGGCATGGTGCAGAAATTGCATGGGTGTCATGGCCTAGTGCCCCACACAGTGTGGGGTCCCACACCCATACTGCTACTCCACCACCCCCAGGATACCTCTCCAAGCTTGGCCCTGTGGTCTCTCTGCCTTCCCAGCCCTCATCAAGACAAGGTAGCACAGTCAAATCAGAAGGCACTGGGCCCCTCCACCAGGGGATTACTCTTGGTCCCTACCTCACCCAATGGGCACACCAGTTTTTGTTCCCACAGGAAGGTCTCTGAAGACCAGGCGCGGACTGACAACTCATGGGGCCCCCGGGCAATAGGGGATCATGGGGCCCCTGTGTCCTTGCCCCAACTCAAAAAAGCCTATGTAAAAGGTACCAGGGGCATCTTATGGGGCCCCCTACTGACCCCGGGCCCTCGGGCAGTGCCGAGTTTCCAAATGGTCAGTCCGCCTCTGCTCAAGACCCACATCAGGGGTACTATACAGTCAACCAAAACTAGAATGTTGGTGAAGCGTCCCTACTAGATGCTGATAAGAACAGACACTATACTTGGTGTTAGCCAAAAGGCCAAGAGATGTTCTAGCAGTAATTTCATATTTCTGTAGCACTACTGCTTTGAAGGCCACTGAGTTTTGGGTTGTCCTAAGCTTTGTACAGCCAGGCAACACAAATTTTTCCACATCTTCACGCACTCAAAGGCAGTAAACAGTCCTTGAGCTTGTTTTTATGGTTTTTATTAAGGGGTTAAACTCAGATCAGGCCTAGGGGTATATGGGATGTCCAAGGAACTGTAAACTTTGAGGACAAAACTTCTTAGCAACTGAGCACTGTACAAAAATGTGGATCAGAAAAATTTTGCACTGTCTCTATAAGGAGCACTGAAGTCTCCTTGATGTACCTCCCCAAATGAATCCTCCTCTTCACCCAGCTGTACTTAAGGTATCCCTGGGCAAGGGATTCTAAGAGCTAGCAATTAAGTAGTCCCAGATGAGAACTAGTTGGGTATTGCACCAGACCTCCCTTTCCCTTTATCTGGCCCAGGGGGCATAGAACTGTCCTGTCCTGTTAGCTTGAGGGGTTGAAGCTGCTTTCAGGCCTTATGCCTGGCTGCACAGGATGTCCTCCCTAGGAGACCTGGATCAGTGAGATCCTTCTGTCCAGCAGCCAGCCTGTAGATAGCCTCCACTCCCTGGGGCCCCCTCCCAGGCTTCACACTCCAGCCTTCTCTCAGTCCATCTTCACATGACACTACCTCACTCCCCAGGCTCTGACATATTTAAGGATGGTCCTTGGTCACCATGCCTGGCCTCCTGCCAGGGGATTGGCCAAGTTCCCTCAGACATGCAGATCTAGACCTCCGTCCCTCGTCCAGAAAGTTCTGAGAGTTTCTAGAAGGGTGGGAGGGCTCCAGAAGTCCTGACCTGTAAAGCCCCCCCAGCCTGTCCTGAGGTGAACTTACTACCTCTCTCCCAGGTTGACTTATCCCAGGCTGCTACCCAGCCTCTATCTACTAAAATAACAAAGCCTATCACTAGAAGGCGCTACATTTCACTGTGATGTGATCATTTTAATAGATATATGGACTATATGGTATGTGTCAGGAATGGACTTGCCAATGGTGGTGGGACTCGCCTGCCTTGTGGGCTGCAGTACCAGGGCTGGCCAGCGGGTGCTCTCAGCAACCAGAAGCTCACTCCTGCAATCAGCCATCACCTGAGGCTGATTGCAGGAAGTGTATTTAAGAATGGCCAGACCTGCAGTCAGTGCCTTGGTGTATGTTTCCCATGAGCCCCTGTACCTGCATCCTGTCTGCTTCCCGCCTGATTCCTGATTCTGCTTGATCCTGACCCTGAATGAACTCCGCCCTGTCCTGACCTCGGCTATTCCTGACCACACTCCACCCTGCTCCTTTGGTACCTTGTCTGCCTGATTGTTCCTGACCCGGCCCGTCTGACTACGCTCTGCCTACTCCTTTGTGTCTTGTCTGCCCGATGATTCCTTACCCGGCCCGCCTGACCACTCCGCCTCGCCAGCCCTGACTGCTCTTATCTGTGTACATTCTGTTATCAGTTGGAGGTTTGTTTTTTGTTATATTGTGCGTTATATTTGTGTATAACCCTTAATAAATTATATTGTTACACCATACTTGAGCCTGCGTTTCCCTGTGTCAGTTCACGCATCTCTGGTCTTACCGGGAGCCCTGACAGTATGGATCCATGGTGGTTCTTCTGTGGTGATACTGGCTGTCCAGCTGGTTGTTGCTGTACCACCCTCTTACACAAGGCAATTCCACCAAAGGGAACAATAAGAATAGAAATAAGGATTTGAATTATTTGAAACTCCAAGCCCATTGTTCTCCTATTACACAAAAATGGCAACCGTCCCAACCTATAACCAGCCTTAGCAGTAAGGTGACCATGGAAGGGCAATGCACATCAGACAAAAAAGGATTTCCCAGCAACACATACCAGCCAGCCTGCAAAACAACCAATATGGCCCTGTTTAACATTTTGCATTAAAACCTCATTGTTCTCCTATGTTTAGGTTCTACAGGGGACTCCCTGGAGGTCTGGGAACCGCTGAATCTGGAACATCTGAAGATCAAGCTGCAGGGGGCACTGTCCCGTGGGATTCGCAGCCTAGCGGTGGTCCTGATGCACTCTTACACGTGAGTAGTACCAATACCCATGTAGCACTACCCCCTTGAGTCGCTGAGTTATTGGGTCCCCCTTAAGCTCTGCACAGCCAGGCAACACGTATTTTCCAGCTCTCTCCTCCAAAGTCAGTAAAACAGTCCTTGAGCTTGGTTTTGTTGTTTATATTAGGGGTTAGCAACTTATATGGGGTCTAGGGCTATATGGGATGCCCCATGAACTGTAGAACTCAAGGACAACTTCTTGGCAACTACAGTGGATATAAAAAGTCTACACACCCCTGTTAAAATGTCAGCTTTCTGTGATGTAAAAAAATGAGAAAAAGATTCAGACCTTTTTCCACCTATACTGTGACCTATAAACTGTACAACTCGGTTGAACAACAAACTGAAATCTTTTAGGTGGAGGGAAGTAAAAATAAAAAAACTAAAATAATATGGTTGCATAAGTGTTCACACCCTTACACTGATCCTTTTGATGTGATTCCGGCACTCAGTCTTTCAGGGGAGGAGTCTATCAGCACGGCACATCCTGACTTGGCAATATTTGCCCGCTCTTCCTTGCAGAAACACTCCAATACTGTCAGATTGCGAGTCATCTCCTGTGCACAGCCCTCTTCAGATCACCCCACACATTCTCCATCAGATTCAGGTCTTGGCTCTGGCTGGGCCATTCCAAACCTTCCACCTTCTTCTGGTGAAGCCATTCCTTTGTTGATTTGGATGGATGCTTTGGGTCGTTGTCATGCTGGAAGATGACGTTCCTCTTCATGTTCAGCTTTCTAGCAGAAGCCGGAAGGTTTTGTACCGATATTGACCGGTATTCGGACCTGTTCATAATTCCTTCTACCTTGACTAAGGCCCCAGTTCCAGCTGAAGAAAAACAGCCCCAAAGCATAATGCTGCCACCACCATGCTTCACGGTGGGTATGGTGTTCTTTTGGTGAGGTGCAGTGTTGTTTTTGCGCCAAACATATCTTTTGGAGTTCTGGCCAAAACGTTCAACCTTGGTGTCATCAGACCAGAACACATTTTCCTGCATGCTGCTGGGAGACTTCAGATGTTTTTTTGCAAAATTTATCTGGGCTTGGATGTTTTTCTTCACAAGAAAAGGCTCCCGTCTTGTCACTCCCCCATAGCCCAGACATATGAAGAATACGGGAGATTGGTGTCACATGGACCACACAGCCAGGACTTGCCAGATATTCCTGCAGCTCCTTTCATGTTGCTGTAGGCGTCTTGGCCGCCTCCCAGACCAGTTTTCTTCTTGTCTTTTCATCCATTTTGGAGAGACGTCCAGTTCTTGGTGATGTCACTGTTGGCGAGGTCACTGTTGGCGAGGTCACTGTTGGTCCCTATTTTCTCCACTTGATGACTGTCTTCACCGTGTTCCATGGGATATCTAACGCCTTGGAAATTCTTTTGTACCCTTCCCTTGACTGATACCTTTTAACAATGAGATCCATCTGATGCTTTGGAAGCTCTCTGCGAACCATGGCTTTTGCTGTAGGATGCGACTAAGAAAATGTCAGGAAAGACCGACTAGAACAGCTGAACTTTATTTGGGGTTAATCAGAGGCACTTTTAAATGATGGCGGGTGTGTACTGACTCCTATTTAATATGACTTTGAATGTGATTGCTTAATTCTGAACACAGCGACATCCCCATTTATAAGAGGGTGTGCACACTTATGCAACCGCATTATTTTAGTTTTTTATGTTTACTCCCCCCCCCCCCCTCCTCTCCTTAAAAGATTTCAGTTTGTCTTTCAATTGACTTGTACAGTTTGTAGGTCACATTAAAGGTGGAAAAAGTTCTGAAATTATTTATCTTTGTCTCATTTTTTTACATCACAGAAACCTGACATTTTATCAGGGGCGTGTAGACTTTTTATATCCACTGTATGTACAAAAAAAAAAGCAGACCACAGAAAATAAGTCTTAATTTGGCCCCTTTGGTGTACCTCCTCAGACCCCGGCTAATCCTCCTCTTCACCTAGCTGCATTGAGGGTATCCCTGGACCAGGGGGCCCAAGAGCTGTCAATTAGGCAGTCCGGGATGAGAACTAGTTTGGTATTACACCTGGCCGCCCTCTCCCCTTATCTGGCCCAGGGGGTGAAGGATTTCATATACTGTCCTGTTCTGTTAGCTTGATGGGTCAAAGCTGCTTTCAGGCCGTTGGGCTAGCTTTTTCCCTGCGTACAGGTTGTCCTTCGTTGGGGACGGTGAGACAATGGAGGCCCTTCTGTCCAGCAACCAGCCGGTAGGTAGGCTCCCCTCTCTGGGGCCCCCTCCCAGGCTTCACACTCCAGTCTCCCTGTCACTCCATCTTCCACCCGACTTCCCACCTGCTCCCTAGGCTCTGTCATATTTGCGGGTTGCCCTGGTCACCATGACCAGCCTCCTGCCAGTGGATCGGCCAAAGTCCCCCAAACATGCAGATCTGGACTTCCTCCCCTCCTCTGCCCCTGTTCCAGAAAGTTCTTCAGTTTCTGGAAAGGTGAGAGGACTCCAGGAGCCCTGACCTGTAGAACCTCCTAACCTGTCCTGAGGTGAACTCCTGTCTCACTCCCAGGCTGACTCATCTCAGGCTGCTACTCAGCCTCTATCTACAAAAGAGAACAACAAACCTACCTGGCTAAGCCTAGAGGGCATTACATCCACCTTCCGAAATCTGTACTGAAAACTGTACTTTTTTTTTTTCGTTTTGCAACAGATAACAAAGCACTTTAATACCGACTGCTAATACCTAGTGCAGGGATCATGAGACTGGCCTTTATTCTGCCTTTACCACATCGATGTCTATATTGGTGGATGAGAACAATGTATCACTGTTGTACTAAACACCTTATTACTACCTTTCTGGCCCCTCCCACTTGTGTGCTTATTGGGCAGTTCTTACTGTATAAATAATATAGTGATGTCCTTGCCACCACAGGTCTCAGTCAGTGCAGCACACGGCAGCCTCAGGATAGAAGCCGTTCATAGAAGGAAATCATTATCACAAAATCAAGAGAAAATGATTTTAGAGGAAGTGTGATGGGTTCCTTTAAAGGGAAACAGAGTGGAGAGGTGAAGTCTCTAAAGTAGATTCAGTTCTGAAGTGCCACAAGGAAAATGAAATGGCTATTAAAATGTCTTGATGGGCGGGTGCCAGTCTGGGGGAGTGGGCGTTCCTAGGCAGGTGGTGGACTGCCCTAGATAATGGGGCAGCACAGTGGCTAAGTGGTTAGCACTTCCCCCTGGCAGTACTCGGGTCATCAGTTCAAATCCAAACCACGGCACCACCTGCCTGAAGTTTGCATGTTCTCCCTGTGCCTGCCTGGGTTTCTTCCAGGTACTCCGGTTTCCTCCCACACTCCACACTGATGTCAGTCGACAGCAGGCTTCACCCCCCTGTCAGCTGAAAATGGGTCACAGGAGTGCAGAATGAACTGCACTCCTGTGATCCACAGATGTAACCTCCTTTAAGGCAGTCTGTTCATTTTAAATGTGCTTCCAAAGCACCAAAATGGCACATTGAACTGGATATGTCTACAAATGGAAGACCTGACCTCCATGGTAAAGAACACCAAGGCAAAATTTAGACCAGACTTGATGGCCTGGCTATACTTTCACACCACAGACCCCTATTTATAGGTGATGATGCCAACACCACCTTCTCAATCCTGAGGGTCATAGCAAGGTGATTACGCTCTGCAAAGGCCCAGAGCTCAACCAGAGGAAGCCACCCATCTGAATGCCTTAATTTTCATTTCCAACTTCAGAGAGCACAGACGCTCTTCCAGCTCCCCAATAGGGTCCCCTACCACCATCAATACCTTCCCAGCACCTCCTTCTTTCCTTTTTTTTTTTTTTTTTTTTTTTTTTTTTTCCTTCACCATCCCCCATAAACCCTTCTCTCTTTTGCCCAGGACTAACATTGGCTGATAGCAAACCAAAAGGGATGATTTGGGATGCATATTAGAACCTAACACTCATTATGGTCTGCCTTCCACCCAACACCCTCCAATAGAGTTCAACTATAATACCAGGTTGAGTTATGTTTGTGTATCTATGTGAGCAGGGCTTGGGCGCCCTAGTGGGGACACGAAGAACTGAATTCGCTGATTGCCTATACATAAAGCAGGAGTTTGCGGCCATGCAGAATCAGCATTAAAGCATAACTCCTGACCTAGAAGTGAGCCGCAGAAAGCACTGCTAACCCTCTTCTAAGCCATGGCTGAACACTAAGCACTCCAGACACCAAAACAGTTAAGAGACCACTACTTCCCAAGTCCGCAGCATTTAGGAACCTGTACCGGCATCCACCAACCCAGCAATTCATGTCACCTTACTCCCAATGACATGTCCATCTGTTGGATACAAGATATGCACCTCACTCTGTAGCTACATGCTTGCTTTCTCTCTCAGGGGCCCCTCTGCATCTCTCCCGTGACTCCCAGGCTAGGTCCCTGGGAACTCTGTGTCACGGGTCTGGTCCTAGTATATGCTAGAAGACCAGCACAACACCCCTTCACTCCTAGAGTAACCGTCACCCTACGCCATGTCACCCATTTCTTGGCTGGCTGGTTGCCTTAACCCTTTGAGGACCGTAAGATTTTGGAACGCCAAAAGAATCCATTTTTTTGTTTTTAAAGTTCGTACGCTTCAGTTGCTGTAGCTAAGCCATTTCATGAAATAATTGGCAAAAAGCTCGATCCATTTGTTGTTTGTTGATAAGAACTAATATTTGGACTCAAACCAAAAAAAAAAAAAAAAAGAGTTTTAAGTTCTTAATCAGATGATACACGCAATTAAAAACATGGGACAAATACGTCCCTTGGTCCTCAAAGGGTTAAGCAATGATACATGTACAGCTGCCCCTAGCAATGGCAATCTAGACCACAAACTACAGGCTGGACTAAAATGCATCATATCTCCTCAAACTTCCAGTCACCTAGTTATAAGCCCTGTTCGTTAGATTCACCATGCAATGCACCACTTAGGCTGGGTACACACAGGCCGAAATACTGGCCCGGAAAGGGTTGGTTTGCCAGGAACAAGCTGACTTTCGGCCTGTGTGTACAGCTGCCCATCTGACAGAAGTCGTTCTAGTGACTGGCTTCTGTCAAGCAAGCATTCTGGATATTATGTGTATGTGTATAACCACCTTCACCTCAAAATTCCTCAAAAATTCACACTTTCTCCCCAGAAAGTAATACAATGTTATAACCTTTTTGTGTTGAAATTACATAAACATATTAATATTCAAATCCCATAATAATGAAAACTCAAAGGAAAACAAAAACAAAAAAATCAGTAAAAAGTGTCCCAATAAAAATTGTCCCGAAAAACAATAATAATGTCCAAAAATATGTCCCAATGTTCAAACTTTATCCTCCAGTAGGAAAAATTCCATTGCATCCCGTGGTACCTCAAAAAAAACAAAATTAAATAATCTAGTGCGTTACCTTTATAAATGATATATATTCACTCCGTGCACAAACAACAAAAACTGTGCAAAAACTGTATATATATATATATATATCTCCTGTGCACATATGAATTAACTGTGACCACTCTGTGAACACTGCAACACTGTGTATCCACCGACACCAATAGTATTAAATACTATTACCCTCTGTATCAATATACCAGCAGGGATCTTCTAATTCTCTCCAAAGAAATTATTCCAAGGTCCTCAAAAGACAAGAAGGGTCTCAAGGCTCATATTCAAGGTATAGGTAAAAGATTTTAATATCCACTTACATTAAAATTTCATATATCCAGCTCCCCACATGGTTCCTATGCAAGTTCTTGTCAGGGCAGGGCTGTGGAACGGACAGGTAGGCCTAGTGGCAGGGTAACGCACTGGCTGACGACAACCACCACCAACAGACTGAAGTCCCTCAGGGCGCGGAGTCTAAGTCCCAGGCTGCCCTTCACCAGGGCCCCTGATGGTGGGGATGGACTTGACGCAACCAGGGACCAGGTCGCGGCCCCCGAGAAACCCCAGCTGCGGTAATGGCCGCCGCCAATGGCGTGTAGTTGGTGAGAATGACAATAGCGTAGTCAGACAAGCCGGGTCAATAACAACGGGACAAAACAGTACCGAACAGTAGACAGAGAATCACAGGTCACGGGCCGGGTTCAGCAACGGAAGGTCAGATCAAAGGGAAACGCAGAGAATGGTCTTAGTCACAAGCCGAGTCAGAATACCAGAAGAGTCACGAGCGTATAGCCAGTGCGTTACCCTGCCACTAGGCCTACCTGTCCGTTCCACAGCCCTGCCCTGACATTACACAAGTGCCTAGAGCATGTGCAGATCCCAGGCTTATATGTACTCAGCCACACCCCTCTGGGGGATGGACCTCAGAGACCTGAAGGCATAAAAGATTCCCATCATGCTCAGCAGAAATCCAAGATGGATGCTAGCACATGGAGTAACATAACCTCTGGGAAAAGGTAGGACCTTGACAGTTCTACCAAACAAATGCGGTAAGCCATGTGTTGATAACCCACAAAATGGCCGCGGCGACACTTCCGGTCTGCGTGCGTGCGTCACGACGTCACACCCTTAACGCACTTCGTCACTTCCGCGTTTCGTCACTTCCTGATCCCTTCAGACGAAGTCCGGAAGTGACGAAACGCGTTAAGGGTGTGACGTCGTGACGCACGCACGCAGACCGGAAGTGTCGCCGCGGCCATTTTGTGGGTTATCAACACATGGCTTACCGCATTTGTTTGGTAGAACTTGCATAGGAACCATGTGGGGAGCTGGATATATGAAATTTTAATGTAAGTGGATATTAAAATCTTTTACCTATACCTTGAATATGAGCCTTGAGACCCTTCTTGTCTTTTGAGGACCTTGGAATAATTTCTTTGGAGAGAATTAGAAGATCCCTGCTGGTATATTGATACAGAGGGTAATAGTATTTAATACTATTGGTGTCGGTGGATACACAGTGTTGCAGTGTTCACAGAGTGGTCACAGTTAATTCATATGTGCACAGGAGATATATATATATATATATATATATATATATATATATATATATATATATATACAGTTTTTGCACAGTTTTTGTTGTTTGTGTTTGTGCACGGAGTGAATATATATCATTTATAAAGGTAACGCACTAGATTATTTAATTTTGTTTTTTTTGAGGTACCACGGGATGCAATGGAATTTTTCCTACTGGAGGATAAAGTTTGAACATTGGGACATATTTTTGGACATTATTATTGTTTTTCGGGACAATTTTTATTGGGACACTTTTTACTGGTTTTACAAAGCATTCTGGATAACCAGCAGCCAACCGGGCGGACGATCAGCACTCTCAGCCAATGGCTGCAAGCGTTGATCACTGTGTCCTGGTCGGGGGAAGGGGTGCCCCTGTCAGAACTCAGAACACAATAGCTCAGAGGTGGAGATTGGCGAAATCACAGGTTTTATCATTCAGCCCGCTGCGGTGAACGAAAAAAGACCCTTAATGTATGTACCCAGCATTAGAGAAACATCAGACCGGGCATTTAAAGGAACACAAATTGTCTTTACTGAAGAAATGCAAATATACAGGAAGAGTTCTTTTAAAGCAACTTCTCCCATAATCCTGTACAGAGGTGCTCTAGTGCCCATAGGGTAATAATACCTGAGTAACAGCAACAGTCCTTAACCACTTGCCTACCGGGCACTTATACCCCCCTTCCTGCCCAGGCCAATTCTCAGCTTTCAGCGCTGCCGCACTTTGACAATTGTGCGGTCATGCAACATTGTACCCATATGAAATTTTTATCATTTTTTTTTTCTCACAAATAGAGCTTTCTTTTGGTGGTATTTAATCACTGCTGGGCACTTTACTTACTAAGCAAAAAAATTGCAAAAAATTTTGAAAAAAAAAAAGTTTTTTTGTTTCTATTATAACATTTTTCAAACAGGTAATTTTTCTCCTTCACTGATGTGCGTTGATGAGGCAGCACTGATGGGCACTAATAGGCGGCACTGACAGGCAGCACTAATGAGGTGTCAAGGATAGGCGGCACTGATGGGCACTGATAGGCGGCACTGATATGCGGCACTAATTGGTGGCACTGATAGGCGACACTGATAATGGGTACTGATAGACAGCACTGATAGCACTGACTGACATCACTGCTGGGCACTGACTGGCGGCACTGCTGGGCACTGACTGGCGGCACTGCTGGGCACTGACTGGCGGCACTGCTGGGCACTGACTGGCGGCACTGCTGGGCACTGACTGGCACAACCGCTGGGCACTGGCTGGTGGCACTGATGGGCAGCACTGCTGGGCTGCACTGATGGGCACTGCTGGGCTGCACTGGTGGGTGGCAATAGTGAGCACAGGTGGGTGGGCAAAGGTGGGTGGCACTTCTGGGCACAGATAGGTGGCACTTCTGGGCACAGGTAGTGACACTGCTGGGTGGCACAGGTGGGTGCACTGCTGGGCACAGGTGGGCGGAACTTGTGTGTGGCACTGCTGGGCACCGATCATCAGGGCACTGATGATCAGTGCCCTGATGATCGGTGCCGATCCCCGCTCTGACAACTGCCGGTTTTCGGCAGTACTTTCCTCACGATCTGACAGCGTGAGGAAAGTGCAGCCGAGAACCGGCATTTGCGTTTTCCTGGTGATCAGCGCGTCATTGGACACCGCTGATCACGTGGTAAAAGGCCGCTGTGATTGGCCTTTTACCACGACACATGATCAGCTGTGTCCGTAGGACACAGCAATCACGGAGACCACCGGGTGCGCGCCCCAGGAGAGCGCGTTCTGGGAGGACATCATATGACGTCCAACCAGAACTGGCCGGCCGCAGTGCAGCCGTCATTCGGCTATCTGTGGTCGGCAATTAGTTAAAGTAGTCCATTAAAGGCAAGAGTCCATTTTTGGCATAAAATCCACAGGCAGTAACAATGAGTCTGTAGAGTCCATGATTGGCAATAATTCACAAAGACAATAAGTCTATAATAGGTACCTAAGAGTCCATAACAGTCCTTAGGCTCCCAGCTCCTCAGGGAACCCCAACTGGACCCCCACATGGGGGCATAGTCCAGCAAAGTAACAGCCTACATTTTGTCAGTTTCCAGCAGTTCTCTTGGGGCACTGAAAAGCCTCTTTTTATGTGGGTCTTTAGAAAATTGGCCGGGAAATCTAGCCAATCATTGCCTCAGACCCTCCACATGTCTGCAATGTAACAGATTCAGGTAAAATCAGCAGACTTGACCCAGATAACTGCAGAACATGGGTCAGCATAGAACATTAACCATTCTGTAGGCACCTGCCTACATCTATGCAATATTCTAATGAACTTGAATACATGAAACCTCTGCAGGTCTATACACAATGTTACTCTTTTATTTGTGAAAATAAATAAGGAATTAAAATCAAACTGGATCTGTCCAATCGTGGTGGCAAGGCACAGGCTGATCACATCTCTGCACGGTTGCCTTGTGTTTGAAGATGTTCAACGACCTATCTTTGTATGTTCCCTTTTAGGTGGTCCTCACATGAACACCAGGTTGGAGAACTGGCCCGTTCTCTAGGGTTCACCCACATCTCTCTCTCCTCGGAGGTGATGCCAATGATCCGCATGGTGCCCAGGGGCTACACTGCCTGTGCCGATGCGTATTTGACCCCTTGTATACAGAGATATCTAGATGGGTTCAGCAGGGGCTTTAAGAACCAACTTAAGGTGAGGCACGAGATGGACTCTGGACTAAAGAATCACCATTGTTTTCGTTTAGAAACGTGTGCTCCCTGGGTTGGAACATCTACCTCTGTAGATTCTAGAGCACAAATCCTAAAATATCAAGAGACTGAAAAAATTACCTAGAAGCACTATGCAAATCCTGCTGAATCTGGCTACCGCAGTTTACATGCAACTCAAATTAAGATAAAGATTTTCACAAAGATCCTTCTACCTGCAGGATTTACAAGTCCTCTTCATGCGTTCGGATGGAGGCCTGACTCCCATGTACAGCTTCAACGGTTCCCGTGCCATCCTCTCTGGACCAGCAGGGGGCGTGGTAGGATACGCCATCACTACTTATCGTCCTGACAATCCCCAGCCTGTCATTGGCTTCGATATGGGAGGTGAGATGGTTGATAAGAGGCCCAGCAGGTGTATAGTACATTGTACAATCAGTCCTATACGTCTGCAGGAGTTCTGTGATATGAGATGCTGGGGGGAAGGGGGATGGGCATTTATTTATTTTTTTTACTTTGTTACCATTAATTATATTGTAAAGCGCTGAGCAAACTGTTGGCGCTATATAAATCCTGTATAATAATAATAATTAATTTGTGACATCTTGGCCTAGGAAGCAGCCACATTGTTCTAAAAAAAAAAAAAAAAAAAAAAAAAAATGGTGAAGAGACAGAATCTCTGTTGGCGTGTTATTGCTGTCTGATTTTTCCTCATTCCCTGTCACGGGGGATTTTAACAAGTACAAAAAAAATCCAGAGATTCTTATCTCGACCCACACGATTTAAAGTATTTGAATATTTTGTAGTTTTAATTCCAGTCAGCTGGCTGAGCCAAAAGTTCCTTTAATAACATTTTCTTCGTGGGGGGTGTCTCCAGCAGCCCTCCCTCCTGATGGGACTGTCTGCTGGTGTGAAGTTTGAATACCTGTGTGTCTCTTGTTACTAAATGTAGATTGCCCCGGCCTGTGTCATTATGCAGGGAGGGGGGATTGTCCCCTGAGTGTATATATCTTTCATCTGTGTTCAAATAAACTAGTCTACCTCCTGGTTTACTTCAAATCGGTGTCATCTGGATCATTTTCCCCATTATCCTTCCTTTATTCTGATATGATCAGCCCATTGTTTACGAACCTCAATAGCTCAAGTAGAGATTTACACACACAAGCTAATGAATCAGAGCGATGATACTGTCCCCTCCATCATGCCTGTTCACATGGCTCTGGACAAAGCTTCCATCAGACTGGGAGAGACTGAAGGTATCACTGTGGTGTTCTCTGTACTAAATGCTTCTTTGTAAAACAAATGTAAAAACAAACATCATATAGAAAGAGAGAAAAAAAAGGTGGTGGGGTGACGGGACTATGTATTCTACTCACTGCTCTCCTTTTCTCTCCCTACGTTCCTCTGCATTGCAGGCACCTCTACGGACGTCAGTCGCTATGCAGGGGAGTATGAACACGTGTTCGAGGCCACCACAGCCGGAATCCGTATCCAGGCCCCACAGCTCGATATAAACACGGTGGCTGCAGGGGGAGGCTCCATGCTTTTCTTCAGGTGAGAAACTTCTACATTTTGTTCAGGAATCAAAGATGGCTTTCCACTTTTATCAGAATAAACCTGACTCAACCACAATCTGTAGATTACTGTTGGTGCACTTCAAGTTCTGAGACCACATTGTCACTAACCAAAAGAAAATGGGCTACACACCTAACTGGCTAACCTCAAACGAATTTTATTATGCCCCAAAAACAGTAATGGAACATCGGAGGAATGACAAACAACCCTACTGTGACGGGAGTCGCTTTGGGTGGGGCCCATGGAACCCAGCTCACTTTGGAGCTGGGACAGAGGTAGGAAACCTCAACAACCCAATGACATAGGATGAATGGGAAAGAGTTTTCCCACCAAACCTGGAAGTACGTAGAAGTGTCAGACATTGTACTCTGCTCCCAGCGGCTAAATGGAGTGCATGGGAGCAAGGGAGGCAGGAGAGGATGACCTTTTAGGTGAACCCTCCTAGGCAAGCATGTGCTCACTACGGCCCCTTTCACTGTGCCCTGGCACTGTGGGACAGCCAAAACAGGGGGCTGAGGCAGCTGTCCAACCAGGCAATGGCCACTTGATCCCTGTGACGGGAGTCACTTTGGGTGAGGGGCCCATGGAACACAGCCCACTTTGGAGAGGTGGGAAGACCCCTGTCTCAGCTCCCCATATCCCTCTTATGTGTAAGTCACCCTGTGCCTGTTAGGGGTACAGGGTTATCTGTCCTAATATTGTGTAGACATGTCTAGGAGATAGGTGGGGTGGGGGGTTGTGGATTGTTTGCTGTTGTGTGGTTGCATCCAATTGTTCTATTGTGTGTCTTGCTTGGGACCAAACTATTATGGGATGTATGTGTTTGTGTGTATTAGCTTAGTGGGTGGGTGTCTCCAGCAGCCCTCCCTCCTGATAAGACTGTTTGCTGGTGTGAAGTTTGAATACCTATGTGTCTCTTGTTACTAAATGTAGATAGCCCCGCCCTGTGTCATTATACAGGGAGGAGGGACTGTCCCCTGAGTGTAAATATCTTGTATCTGTGTTGAAATAAACAGTCTACCGTCTGGCTTACTTCAAATCTGGTGTCGTCTGGATCTTGGGGTAGCAATAGCCAGAGGCAGTGGTCTCATGTTCCACAGCCTGAGAAGCAGCTTCTTGATGGAGATACCCAGTCGTGGGTGTCTGGGGTCCGTTACACCTACATACCAGAGGCCACCCAAGCAAGTCCTGAAGGAAAGCTTCCCAATTCTGTGTATGCTGCCCTCAAAATACTCCTAGTTTACCTAGAGTACCTTCTGCTTTTTTCAGTAGTGTACCAAGGTGTGCATCTGAAGATCATCATGATATCTTCTAACAGCTCTGCTGAAGATTTCATTATTCTAAAGTTAGTCCAAACTTGATTCAATATGCATTATGCTTGACTTTCTGTTGACTAGTAAGCCCTTTTATAGCAGGGACAGACTTCTGAGGGCTATGTGACGGGAGTCACTTTGGGTGGGGGGCCCATGGAACCCAGCTCACTTATGTGTAAGTTGCCCTGTGCCTGTTAGGGGTACAGGGTGATCTGTCCTAATATTGGGGTGGGGGGTTGTTGATTGTTTAATGTCATGTGGCTGCATCCCATTGTTCTATTGTGTGTCTTGCTTGGGAGCAAACTATTATGGGATGTATGTGTTTATGTGTATAAGCTTAGTGGGGGGGGGGGTGTCTCCAGCAGCCCTCCCTCCTGATGGGACTGTCTGCTGGAGTGAAATTTGAATACCTGTGTGTCTTTTGTTACTAAATGTAGATTGCCCCGCCCTGTGTCATTATGCAGGGAGGGGGGATTGCCCCCTGAGTATATATATCTTGTATCTGTGTTCAAATAAATTAGGCTACCTCCTGGTTTACTTCAAGACTGGTGTCGTCTAGTCTTGTATGGTCGGCTGCGGTGCCTGTTGTCTGTGTTCGGATGGGGAAGCGGTATTCTAACGGAAGTACCCAAGTGCAGTCTGGGTCCGTTCCGTTACAGGCTACAAAAGGTGTACCATGGTGCCATGGTGCTGCATTGACTGGTGGGCATGGTGAAAGGTGGGTGTTCCTCAAGGACATGGTCTATTGTTTCCTTTGTGGGTCTCCGCATTCAGTCACATGACATCATGGATGAGAACGCAAAGATTTACTGTGATTCCAGTAAATCTTTATTGCACACATCAGGTGACCATAAGAAAAATCGAACCTGTTTCAGTAGCTCAATACTCCCCGTTCATCAGGGCTTAGATGCTGACCAGAAATGGGGAGAATACTGGACAACTGGTTGTAACATAAAAATGATAAAATGGTGCTTGTTATCATTGGCAATCAGGCTGACAAATCCGGAACCCCTCCCCAAGGATACCTTGACTGACTTCTAAAATTTGGATTTAGACTCTTATCCCTATTATTTTGGGCCGAGAGCTCAACCAACACATCTAGCGCTGAACATATCTCATACACACAAAGGAAGTTGAAGATGGACGATTGATGTGATCACTGGTCTGACTGAGTAGCAGGTAGCCCACCATCACTGACTACAGGTCCAACTCTGATCGATGTCTGAATGGTGAAATATCCCCACTGAGGACTAGACATGTGTGTGGCGCAACCGTTCCACCTGGGCTTCCTCGTGCAGAGCGATGCGTCTCAGCCAATGGTCCCCTTGTCCTGCAAGTCTTCCAGTGCTCTGCCAAGGCAGGTATTAGAGCTCAAAACCAATCCTTCCCCGATATCCCAAACCACGAGTCGGAACTTTGTGTAGGGTAAAAATGAATCCATCTTTATTAAACACAGCTCAGTATATACAGCTTCACCCCCACCAGACAGCCTGGCCCCGGTTTTTTCCCCACCCACAACAAAACCCTACAACCCAAAAATACAGTATGAACTCTATAGAAGTGTAGAATGTCTGTCTACATAACAGCTGCTAAACATATACAGCTTTACCAAGGGGAGAAAACTGAAACCGAAAGGGCAAAATGTTATCACAAAGGGACGGTTCGTCACAATGTGCACGCCATGAATTTTTGTTTTGTTTAATTTCGGATGAAGAATTTTTTGTTATGTTGAACCAATTCATTTTTGGCATTTGTTTTGTATATTCGGAAGGATAGTTGGTGGTAAGGAGCAGGCGGCCGCCGCATCCTTGACACCCATGACTCATCTACTGTTAGCCAGATTCCCAGCTGACAGCAGAGTGCAAACAAAACAAGTGCCAGCATTAAAACAAAAAAAACAGCTTGGGGGTCCCCCATAATCCTTACCAGGTCCTTTGTGTCTGTTATGGATTTTGAGGGGAACCCAACATGAGTTTTCTTTTTAAAAATGGCGTGTGGTCCCCCCAAAATCCATATCAGACTCTCATCCGAGCATGTAGCCTAGCATGCCAGGAACAATACCAGGCAACATACCCTCAACATGAGGGTGGCGGGGTTTGGGGTAAGATGGGGACTAAACCTCCCCCCAAAGCAAGGGCCTCTTCCCCCCCCCCCAACCCTGGCCCAGTGGTTGTGGAGCTGGGGGGGTGACTTATCAGAATTTGGAAGCCCCCTTTAAGAAGGGGGGCCCCCAGATCCTGCCCCCTATGTGAATGACTATGGAGTACATAGTACCCCTATTCATTCACCCCCCCACAAAATAACAGAAGTAAATAGTCCGTTTTTGACATGTCCTTTATTAAAAATAAATAAATGTACATGTCCCCCGATGTATGCATGCAAAAAGCAACAAAAAAACACACCGTCATTGTCAATCGGAGATTTGGATACATTTGAATCTCCGAATAACAAAAGTTTCCTCCGAATTTCTATTCATGGTGAAATTAATTGCACATGTCTACTGAGGACCACCAGCCCAACAGGTGGCAAATGCCCCTCAGCCCAGTCCCCCTTTGACACCGGGTGCCACTCCTGTCGGCTAAGAACAGAAAATGGAGGCTATAATTCGCACAGGCTCACCAAAATTGGACAATAGAAGATTGGAAAAACGTTGCCTGGTTTGATGAGTCTGGATTTCAGCTGCAACATTCAGATGGGAGGGTCAGAATTTGGTGTAAACGACATGAAAGCATGGATCCATCCTGCCTTGTATCAACGGTTCAGGCTGGTGGTGGTGGTGGTGTCATGGTGTGGTGGATCCATCCTGCCTTGTATCAACGGTTCAGGCTGGTGGTGGTGGTGGTGTCATGGTGTGGTGGATCCATCCTGCCTTGTATCACCAGTTCAGGCTGGTGGTGGTGGTGTCATGGTGTGGTGGATCCGTCCTGCCTTGTGTCAATGGTTCAGGCTGGTGGTGGTGGTGTCATGGTGTGGTGGATCCATCCTGCCTTGTATCAGTGGTTCAGGCTGGTGGTGGTGGTGTCATGGTGTGGTAGATCCATCCTGCCTTGTATCACCGGTTCAGACTGGTGGTGGTGGTGTCATGGTGTGGTGGATCCATCCTGCCTTGTATCACCGGTTCAGGCTGGTGGTGGTGGTGTCATGGTGTGATGGATCCATCCTGCCTTGTGTCAACGGTTCAGGCTGGTGGTGGTGATGTCATGGTGTGGTCTATCCATCCTGCCTTGTATCAATGGTTGAAGCTGCTGGTGGTGTCATGATGTGGTGGATCCATCCTGCCTTGTATCAACGGTTCATGGATGTGCAGCCGACAAATCTATATGGCAATGCACCATGTCACAAAGCTCAAATCATCTCAAACTGGTTTCTTGAACATGACAATGAGGTCACTGCACTCCAATGTCCTCCACAGTCACCAGATCTCCATCCAATAGAGTACCTTTGGGATGTGGTGGGATGGGAGATCCGCATCATGGATGTGCAGCCAACAAATATGCAGCAACTTTGTGATGCCATCATGTCAATATGGACCAAAAACTCTGAGTAATGTTTCCAACACCTTGTTGAATCCAGGCCACCAAGAATGAAGGCAGTTCTGAAGGCAAAAGGGAGTCCAACCCGGGACTAGCTAGATGGACCTAATAAAGTGGCCGGTATATTCAGAATATTTTTGTGTGTACATGTTGAAATTACAGAATGTGTGTAAAATTGTAAGTCACATCTTGAATTTCAGGTAAATAAAATGTTTGTTTCCCCAATATACATAATCTTCATGTAAAACCTGTCAATGTGGAGATGGTCAATGTAGACATCCTTGGTGCTCAAGATTTGTCTTCCATACTTCCAGTCTTCGATGGAGAACAAGTACAGAGAAGAGAAATAATGACTTAAGCGTTCATTAAAGCCAGGGACAGTGAGAATGTATTTCCTGAATTGGCCTCCTACTCATTTTTCCTCTTAAGAGGCGTACTATCAGCGAATGATACCCTGAGGGTTTAGGAGGATCATGGAGGGGTGTACCTGCAAGAATGGGATGATAGGTTTTTTTTTTATTTATTTTTTTTCTTTTGTGACATAAAACTGATAATTTTTTAAATCTTCTTTTCAGGTCAGGATTGTTTGTAGTTGGCCCAGAGTCTGCTGGAGCCCATCCAGGTCCTGCGTGCTACAGGAAAGGTAATGTCTCCTAAAGTAGAGGTGAAGACAAGGCTGCAGAAACAAGGAGGGTGTACTACAGGAACATATCATCAGAATGAGTCTCCTCACACCAGAGTTCTCAGAGAGACCCTCATACCTTATAACCCCTCTATCACCAGAGCCCTCAGAGCCCCTCTCACATCCGTGTGCTTTGAGCCCTTTCCCATCAGTGCCCCCTTACACAAGATTCCTCAGAACCCCCCTCATATCAGTGTGCTTTGAGCCCCCCACCTTTCCCACCAGTGTCCTCAGTGCCCCACTTAAACACGATTCCTCAGAGACTCCCTCATACCTGATTACTCAGAGCCCCCTCACACCCAAGTCCTCAGAGACCCCATAACATCAATGTGCTCAGAGTCCCTCTGTAGGCAAGTGCCTACAACTTGGGCTGTTATTAGATAGAGATTCTGACCTGCCCAGGTGGGGAAAGGTTAACACTGGGTCTACCAGTTTCCCTGGATTTTCTGGGCCTGCCCTCCACTCTGTGGTACATATAAATACGGGGAAGGGTCTGTCCGAGGGGGACCGCATGGGAACAAGGTAATGGTCTAGGCCAAAGGATGTAACTAGGAGCCCACCAGAAACGGACTCTGCCAGTAATAGACTTCCAACTGTTGAGGTATGCCTTGGCAGCCAAGTGAAGTTACGTCTTATTGACTGGTTTGAACTGTACAGTTGCAGCCATTCAGTAAACTTTCTTGGACTGTTTAACAATTTGCCTACTGGGCACTTTTACCCCCTCTGCCCCCAGGCCAACTTTCAGCTTTCAGCTCCGTCAAACTTTGAATGACAATTGCACGGTCATGCAACACTGTATCCATATTAAAGGAAGTATAATTTTTTTCACACTAAGCTTTCTTTTAGAGGTATTTAATCACCACTGGGTGCTTTTTTTTTTTTTTGCTAAGCCAATTAAAAAAAGATCGAAGATTTAAAAAAATATATATAATATATATATATATATATATATATATAATTTTTTCAGTTTCTATTATAAATTTTGCAAACAGGTAATTTTTGTACTTCATTGATGTATATTGATGAGACTGCACTGATGAGGACTGATAGGCAGCACTAATGGGCATTGATGAGGTGGCACTGATGAGGATGCGCTGGTGGCTATTGATGAGGTTGCACTGATATGCGGCACTGAACGGCACTAGTAGGCAGTCCTGTAGAGCACTGAAAGGTGGCACTGACTGGCAGTACTGATGAGCACTGATTGGAAGCACTGATGGACCCTGGTTAGCATCGATAGGTAGCACTGATGAGACTACACTGGTGGGCATTGATGAGGTTGCACGGATGTGCGACACTGGTGGGCACTGATGGGTGGCACTGAAGGGCACTAATAGGCAGCACTGTAGGGCACTGATTGGCAGCACTGATGGACCCTGGTTAGCATTGATAGGCGGCACTGATGGGCACTGTCGGGGCTGCCCTGATCTTCAGTGTAGATGTCTCCTTTCACACTGTAACAGTGTGAGGAAAGTACTGCTGCTAACTGGCAAGTGTGTTTACATGGTGATCAGCTGTAATTGGCCCTTTACCGTGACATGCCATCAGCTTTATCCAAAGGACACCGCGATCGCAGAACGTCGGGTGCGCACCACAGCGAGCATGGGGGGAGGGGGGGCTGTTCTGTAAGGACATTATATGAAACCCTCCCAGAACTGGACAACCGCGCTGTAGCCTTCTTTCAGCTAAAGTGGGCTGCAAGTGGTTGAAAGCCTGATCTAAAGCTACTGCATGGAGGTGCATGGAGGAACGTGGAGGTGCATGGAGGAACGTGGAGGTGCATGGAGGAACGTGGAGGTGCGTGGAGGTGCATGGAGAAGCGTGGAGACACATGGCGTATTGAAGAACAGGGCCTGTAAAACACACTCTGGGTAGGAGAGGAAGGCTACCACAAGGGGTTAACTCGGCAGAGGAGTGTAGTTGCCACAGGTAACCACAATCTGGTGAGAATGTGATAGCCATTTAGCAGTAGTACCTAATGCAGTTGACAGGATCTCCGGTAGCGAGGGGGTCAGTGTTCTGGCTCCCTCCCTAGCGGTCAGTTCCCCCCCGAAGTAATCGGGACCTAACCTGCGGTATGGAGAACCCAGGTACCTCACCGAATGGTATGTGAGAGTTCATGATGTGCATGCATGAAGTCCACGCTAGTGCATTCCCGTTCTGTCACTGGGGGTGAGGTGGCAGAGATATGTTGGACTGGTGGAGAGGCCATGGGCTCAGCGGGGTCCTTCCTAGAAGGTGTAGACTCTACATTCCACAACTGCACAGCGTACGGCCCATCTCTAAGTTGGGGTTCCGGCATAATGTTGACTTTGACATGTACGTACACCAAAAAAGGTATCCCCACGTGCAGGGTGAAGTGGTCACACCTCCCAACAGAATTTTTGGGGTGCAATCGCACTTCCAAGCACCCTCTGGCATTGCCCCTGCTTGGTGCCCTCTTCAAGTGGTGTGCAGGGCATGGCGCCATACGTGCTATACTCTAGATTCACCACTGGCAGCTAGGGCAGGTTAGAAGCCGCATGTCATTTGCCGGGACCAGTCTGCCTTTGTTCCTACAGCAGGAGCGCCCCCTGAAGGGTGATAACACCACTGCTGTACAAGAAGGAATTTAGTGAGTGTTGTCACCCTAGAACAGGAAGTTTACAAAGCATTTCCTGGTGATGCCACTGCTTACTGTAATGTTGCTGTAGACTGCGGGAGCGTAGATAGATCATCTTCACATCTTTTCTGTCACTGAGCAGTCCTCATTGATGCAGCGAGAGTCAGTGCCATTCAATACACTGTGAGTGCAGGGTTCCATAACGATGGCCCCTCAGGGGCGGGTCCATGACCTCCTGCACTCACAAGGAATGTTTTTAGTCTTTTGGATTGGGTGTCTCAACCAGTAACACTGAGGACATCCAGTGGCAGAAAAAAATTGTTGCAGGTGACCACACTGAAGAGGAATTGAATTTTGACTCCTGTAGAACATTTAGTCATATTGTAAACACTAATTATTTGGATCCCAGGGGGCCCCCTTACCGTGACGGATGCCAACCTCTGCCTGGGCCGCTTACTGCCCGACTACTTTCCTCGCATCTTCGGCCCCTCGGAGGACCAACCCCTCTCCAAAGAAGACACAACCCAGAAGTTCCAGCAACTGACTACTGAGATTAACCAGTTTCAGCACAGCCGCCCTGGGGGAGGAGCCTCTCTCAGCATAGAGGAAGTGGCCATGGGCTTCATCAGGGTGGCCAACGAGGCCATGTGTCGGCCAATCAGATCGCTTACTCAGGTACATCACCTTTAGTGACTTATGGCCTTTCCACATTTAGGTTAAAAATGTATAACCTGATCAAACCTTAACTTGTTTACCTCTTAATGTGTATCACTCGTCCTCCAGAGGATTCCTCCCCCCCCCTCCTGAGGATTCCCCCCCTCCCCCTTCAGAGGATTCTCCCCACCCCCCTCGCCCTCCTGAGGATTCCCCCCCCCTCCCCTTCCTGACCAGGACATTTGTTTGAGATACGACGCTGCATTACTTTAACTGACAATTGCGCGGTCATGCAACGCTGCACCCACATGAAATTTACATCCCTTTTTTCCCCACAAAAAAAGCTTTCTTTCAGTGGGATTTGATCACCTGTGTTTTTTATTGTTTGCGCTATAAACCAAAAAAGACCGATAATTTTGATAAACAAAAAACAATATTTTTTTACTTTTTGCTATTAATCCTATCCAATGAAAACATTTTAAAAATCTAATTTCGTCATAAATTTTGGCCAAAATGTATTCTGCTCCATGTCTTTGCTAAAAATAAAAAATCCCGATACGTGTAAATTAATTGGTTTACGTGAAGGTTATAGCGTTTACAAATGGCGGGATAGATAATGGGAGTTTTTTTTTTTTTTTTTTTTTTTTTTTTATACTAGTAATGGTGGCGATCAGCGACTTATAGTGGGACTGTGGCGGACATTCTGACACTGGGGGGGGGAGGACTGACTTGGAGTCACTGACATCCCCAGTGACACCAATACAGTGATCAGTGCTAATAAAAAGCCCCGATACTGTACTAATGGCACTGGGCAGGAAGGGGACAAAGCAGCATGTCCTTGCTGGCAGGTGAGAGAACTGTGTTGTCTACATACAGACCTCTCCTCTGTCACCTTTCCCCAACAATCGCCAGGTATCAGCTGGGACTCTCTGGACCCAGTGATTGACATCCCTAGCGGCCAATAGCAGCACTGGTAGGGTACTGCGCATGCCCCCTACCCAGAAATGCAAAAAAATATATATGTGTGTGCGTGTATGTATGTATATATGTGTGTGTGTGTATGTGTGTATATACAGTTGCAAGAAAAAGTATGTGAACCCCTTGGGATTCCGTGGAGTTTTGCATGAATTGGGCATAAAATGTGCTCTGAACGTTATCTAAGTCACAACAATAGAAGAACACAGTCTGCTGAACATAATACTACACAAACATTAGATGTTGCCATGGTTTCATTGCACATAACATGTAAACATTCACAGTACAGGGAGGAAAAAGTATGTGAACCTTTGGACTTAATAACTGGTTGACCCTCCTTTGGCAGCAATAACCTCAACCAAACGTTTCCTGTAGTTGCAGATCAGACCTGCACAACGATCTGGAGTCATTTTGGACCACTCCTCTTCACAAAACTGCCTCCCCCCCCCCCCCCCAAACGTCAAACCATCACCAGCCGTAACCTCCGCAACCTGAACCCGACCCCTCTCCACTCTGCAGCTGACCGTCTGTACGACAGTATCCTTGCCCTGACCTGGCCACTACTGCGTATAACGACTCGCTGTCAGCTCCCTTAGACTCCTTAGCACCCCTAAGCACACGTAGTATTAGACCCCGACCGCTTCAACCCTGGCAGAATGACCACACTAAAAATCTTAAACGTCGCAGTCGTGCGCTGAAATGATTATGGCGCAAAACCAGATCCCCCTCGAGCGTTCTCCCTCTACAAATCCGCCTTCCTCACCTACACCTCCTCCCTCCACGCCGCCAAACAAGCCTACTTCGTAACCCTCATTAACACCCTCTCCACCTGTCCTCGCCGGCTCTTCTCCACTTTCAACTCCCTACTCTCTTCCCCCCCCCACCTCCACCCAACACCTCACTTACCGCCTACGAGATTGCCAATCACTTCCAAAACAAGATCGACGCAATCCGTAAGGACATCGCCAATACTCAACCTACCTCCCTACCTAGCTTCCCTCCCACTATAACCCCGGCAACTCTCCCCTCCTCTGACCTCGCAACCGCCCTACCCCCCACCACACCTAACATCCCGCACACTATAACCTCCCCAACACTCCGCTCCTTCAGCCTTGCTACCACTGAGGAGGTCACTAAGGTCTTCTCAGAAGCCCGCTTCACCAAATGCCCCCTTGACCCTGTCCCCACACAACTCCTCCGGTCACCCTCCTCCTCCATCCTAGGAAGTTCATACTGAAATGCCTCTTCACCAGGGGTGGACTAACCATTTGGAAACTCAGGCACTGCCCGAGGGCCCAGGGTCAGTAGGGGGCCCCATGAGATGCCCCTGGTAC
Source organism: Staurois parvus (assembly GCF_062004578.1). NCBI lineage: Eukaryota > Metazoa > Chordata > Amphibia > Anura > Ranidae > Staurois > Staurois parvus. The sequence goes on along the minus strand of NW_028320059.1, from coordinate 147,030 downwards.
CTTTTTCATAGGCTTTTTTGAGTTCGGGCAAATTTGCCCCCATTGCTTGGGGGCCCCATGAGCTTTCAGTCCACCCCTGCGCTCCCTCACCCACATCTTCAATCTCTCCCTCTCTACTGGCGCATTCCCCTCCCCCCTAAAGCACTCGCACATCACCCCTATTCTCAAAAAACCCTCCCTGGACCCCACCGACCTGAACAACCTTAGACCCATCTCCCTGCTGCCATTTACTTCCAAGCTCCTTGAGCGCTTAGTCTACAATCGCCTAAGCGCCCACCTCACTGACAACAACCACCTCAATCCACTACAGTCCGGCTTCCGTCCCCTACACTCCACCGAAACCGCCTTACTCAAAATCACTAATGACCTGCTAACCGCCAAAGCTAATGGCCACTACTCAGTCCTCTTACTCCTCGACCTCTCCGCAGCCTTCGACACAGTTGACCACAACCTCCTCCTTAAAAAAAACTACACTCCCTCGGCATCAAAGACTCCGCTCTCTCCTGGCTCTCCTCCCTATCTATCCCAACTCTCCTTCAGCGTTACCTATAATGCTACCACCTCCCACTCTCTCCCCCTCTCTGTTGGGGTCCCCCAAGGCTCTGTCCTCGGGCCCCTTCTCTTCTCCATCTACACCTCCTCCCTCGGCAAACTGATACACTCCCATGGCTTCAACTACCACCTCTATGCCGATGACACGCAAATTTAACTCTCCACCCCTTGCCTCACCCCTTTAGTCTCCGCCCGTTTCACTCACCTACTGAACGACATATCAGACTGGATGTCGCTCCATTTCCTCAAATTGAACCTTTCCAAAACTGAGCTCCTGATTTTCCCCCCAGCCCGTGCCCCCACCCTCTCCATCATGACCAACAACGCCACCATCAGTCCCACCCCACAAGCCAAAGTCCTAGGTGTCACTCTAGACTCAGACCTGTCCTTCCAACCCCATGTCCAATCGTTGGCAAACTCATGCAGGCTCCACCTCCACAACATCTCCAAAATACGTTCCTTCCTAACCCCAGACACTACTAAACTACTCGTTCACTCCCTTATTATCTCACGTCTGGACTACTGCAACTCCCTCCTCACCGGCCTCCCTCATCACAGACTATCCCCGCTTCAGTCTATCCTGAACTCAGCGGCCAGACTCATCCACCTTACCAACCGCTCCGCTTCTGTCACCCCCCTCTGTCATTCCCTCCACTGGCCTCCACTCAGTGTCCTCCACCCCTCTCTGCCAATCCCTCCACTGGCCTCCACTCGGTGTCCTCCACCCCCCTCTGCCAATCCCTCCACTGACCTCCACTTAGTGTCCTCCACCCCTCTGCCAATCCCTCCACTGGCATCCACTCAGTGTCCTCCACCCCTCTCTACCAATCCCTCCACTGGCCTCCATTCAGTGTCCTCCACCTCCCTCTGTCATTCCCTCCACTGGCCTCCACTCAGTGTCCTCCACCCCCCTCTGCCAATCCCTCCACTGACCTCCACTTAGTGTCCTCCACCCCTCTGCCAATCCCTCCACTGGCCTCCACTCAGTGTCCTCCACCCCTCTCTACCAATCCCTCCACTGGCCTCCATTCAGTGTCCTCCACCCCCCTCTGTCATTCCCTCCACTGGCTTCCGATTGCCCAACGTATTAAATTCAAACTACTAACTCTGACATACAAAGCCATTCATAACTCCGCCCCAAACTACCTCACCGACCTGATACCCAAATACCACCCAACCCGTAATCTTCGCTCCTCACAAGACCTCCTACTTTCAAGCTCCCTGGTCTCCACCTCCCTTTCTCTTGGCAATGCCCCATAGATTCTCAACGGGGTTCAGGTCAGGCGAGTTTGCTGGCCAATCAAGCACAGTAATCCCACGGTCTTTCCCATGATTGTGATTCCTACTGAACCAGACTGAGAGACCATTTAAAGGCTCAGGAACCCTTTGCAGGTGTTATGGCTGAATGAGCTGATTAGAGTGGGACACTTTGAGCCGAGATTATTCCACCTTTTCACTATATTCTCATTTTCTGAGATTGTGGATTTGGGGTTTTCATGAGCTGTAAGCCATAATCATCACAATGATGACAAATCACGGCTTGAACTATCTTGCTTTGCATGGAATGAGTCTCATATATTAGTTTCACCTTTTAAGTTGCTGCACTGGAATCAATGAATGAATGCACCAGATTCTCATTTTTCGAGTTTCACGTGTATATGTATTATGTGTGTGTGTGTGTGTATTATGTGTGTGTGTGTATGTATGTATGTATGTATATGTGTGTATATATATATATATATATATATATATATATATATATATATATATTATTGAAATATATTGCATATGGCCAAAATTGTAGCATTTCAAATATATTTTTCTTCCTTCTGGGTAGTCAGGTTAATCCGTGTGTGTGATTTTTGCGCAGCCCTGCCGCCCTGTAGTAGTATTTCTGCTATAAGGTGGGCAGGAAAGTGGTTAAAAAAAAAGTGTGAAAGGATAAGAACCTTCATCCAAAGTTATACTGGTGCCTGAGCCTCTTCTAGGAAGGTTCACCATATTTTTTGGTCACCATTGTCAATAGTCACTGAAAGTCATGGAAATCCAATATTTTGGGCTAATTAAAAAAATGTACCACAATACATAGGAAATCTTTTAATGGCGGACACCTGTTCTGGTGACAACTTTCTAAGAGGGATTTTCCTCACTGGAGGTGGAGGGACACAAGAAGCCTGATGGGGATTTTACCTATTCTCAAAAAAAAAGTTTTGGCTTTAGATCTACTTTTACTTTAATTTCTTCTAATTTTTTTTGTCAATTTAAAAATAAAAATAAACAATTTTTGTATTTGCACAGGCAAAAGGCCATGACACTTCTCGCCATGTTTTAGCGTGTTTTGGCGGTGCAGGAGGTCAGCATGCTTGCGCCATCGCCCGATCACTGGGAATGAAAACAGTCTTTATTCACAAGTAAGTTTGACTGCAAAAAAATCAGGAAGGAATTTTTTCCCCTGCAGGAGCCAATCGGATCGTGCTTTGCTGGTTTTTTTTGCCTTCCTCTGGATCAACTGTGGGTGGAGGATTATAATTATTTTTTTTTTTTAATAGTTGAACTGGATGGACTTTTGTCTTTTTCAATCAGACTATGTAAAAAAAAAAAAAAAAATCTAATTTCGACCAGTTTGAACAGCCAGGAACCAGGCAAATGTGTTTGTGGGGGGGTGCAGCGTGGTGCTGGCAATAAATACACAGTCCAGTTGTAGCAATATTTGAAACTTGTCTTATGCAGACCATACGCGGGTCGAATTCCGAACAAATTTTCTTTAGAAAATCAAAAATTTTGTGTGTTTTGTAATCCGATTGGTGCTACCATTGATTTCGAAATTCAACCAACCAAGCTGTTAATTTTACCTCGTGTTGCTACAGAAAAGAAGAGTTTTCTTTTCTTTCCAGGTCACGGCTCATTTATTTTAAAATTCTATTTCTCGCAGGATTCTACCACCATTGATTAGAAATGTGTTTGTTATTCAAAAAATTTCCAACATGCCCGATCACTTAAATTCGATGGTCGCTCGAAAAAAATCAGCCATTGCTGTGGTCCACTAATGGTGCGAAAATCGAACAAAAATTCTCCGAAAAAAATGTTTAAAAGAAGTATGTTGAAATTCGACCCACGTATGGCCAGCTTTAGGCATGTTGGAAATTATATTTCTCGCAGGATTCTACCATCATTGATTAGAAATTTGTTTGTTATTCAAAAAATCAGCGCCAGCTCATCAGTGCTGCCCATCAGTGCTGCCCATCAGTGCCCATCAGTGCTGCCTCATCAACGCACATCAGTGAAGGAGAAAAATTACCTGTTTGCAAAATTTTATAATAGAGAACTTTGTTTTTCCAATTTTTTTGCTCTTTTTTTCTTTATAGCGCAAAAAATAAACCCCCAGCAGCGAGTAAATACCACCAAAATAAAGCTCTATGCGTATGAAAAAATGATAAAAATGTCATATGGGTACAATGTTGCATGACCGCGCAATTGTCATTCAAAGTGCGACAGCGCTGAAAATTGGCCTGGGCAGGAAGGGGGTAGAAGTGCCCTGTAGGCAGGAAGGGGGTAGAAGTGCCCTGTAGGCAGGAAGGGGGTAGAAGTGCCCGGTAGGCAAAAAGGGGGTAGAAGTGCCCTGTAGGCAGGAAGGGGGTAGAAGTGCCCTGTAGGCAGGAAGGGGGTAGAAGTGCCCTGTAGGCAGGAAGGGGGTAGAAGTGCCCTGTAGGCAGGAAGGGGGTAGAAGTGCCCTGTAGGCAGGAAGGGGGTAGAAGTGCCCTGTAGGCAGGAAGGGGGTAGAAGTGCCCTGTAGGCAGGAAGGGGGTAGAAGTGCCCGGTAGGCAGGAAGGGGGTAGAAGTGCCCTGTAGGCAGGAAGGGGGTAGAAGTGCCCTGTAGGCAGGAAGGGGGTAGAAGTGCCCGGTAGGCAGGAAGGGGGTAGAAGTGTCCGGTAGGCAGGAAGGGGGTAGGAGTGTCCGGTAGGCAGGAAGGGTTGGGGAGTGCGCGGTAGGCAGGAAGGGTTGGGGAGTGCGCGGTAGGCAAGGGGTTAAACAGTATTGCTATCTAAAAAAAAAAAAAAAAAAAAAAAAGATACTGGCATCATCCCGGTATAACCACTTTAACCTGGCGAGGTATAAATACACGCTGTATTCCTCTATCCTCCGGGGTGCGGCTGACCCTTCTTCCTATGGCAAGGTGTGGGGACATCACAGAGCCTGCAGTGGTTACAAAATTAGAATGTATTAACCACTTCCCGTCCGGCCGCTGTATATAAATGGCCAGACGGTGGCAGTGCAGGGGTGGGTTGCCATTCATAAACTGTGCTCGCCATTTTGGATTGTGTGCGCTTCCTGGGAGCGCGTGGCACCACGATCCGGTGCCCGCTGTGTCCTCCAGACACAGAGAAACACCGATCGCTGTACAGGACCTCTGTGTGAGGTCCCAATCATGTGATCACTGATTGGCCAATCAGTGATCACATGAAGAGTAGTAAGGAAGATGTCACTTCTGACATCATTGCTTACTACGTGTAAAATCTGTGAATGATCACAGAGATCACATGGTACAGGGCTATTCAACAGCCTTGTACCATGTGACCAGCTGTGACCAATCGCAGCTCTCACAGTATTTCTCAATGGCTGCAGGAATGCAGCCAGAGAGGAGGAGAAATCCATTGCTTTTAAAGCCTTTATGGGTGTAAAAGCAATCCGTGTAAAAAAAAAAATCTTCATTCCCCCCCCCCCACAAGTAGTACAGTGTCACCATGGTGACACTGTACTGCTAGGGTGATAGTATGTAAAAAAAAATATATATATAATAATATAAATAAAATAAAAATGTGAAAACAAAATTTGAAAAATTATAATTTTTGGTTATATACTAATTTGGGTTATTTTTTTTTTTTTTTTACTAAAAAGATAACTGAATAAATTTTGGCCAAGATTTATGATGAAATATTATTTATTTGCAAAAATTTATAAGAAAAACACTTTTTTCAAAATTTTTGGACTTTTCCATTTACATAGCAAAAAAAATAAAAATCCCAGCAGTGAATAAATACCACCAAAATAAAGCTTTATCTGTCTCAATAAAATGCTAAAAAATTCATATGGGTACAGTGTTGCATGACCGCGCAATTGTCATTCAAAGTGTGACAGCACTGAAAGCTGAGAATTGCCCTGGACTGGAAGGGGGGGAAAGTGTCCGGACAGGAAGGGGGGAAAGTGTCCGGACTGGAAGGGGGGGGGGGAAAGTGTTCGGACGGGAAGGGGGGGGGAAAGTGTCCGGACTGGAAGGGGGAGAAAAGTGTCCGGACTGGAAGGGGGGGAAGTGTCCGGACTGGAAGGGGGGGAAGTGTCCGGACTGGAAGGGGGGGAAGTGTCCGGACTGGAAGGGGGGGAAGTGTCCGGACTGGAAGGGGGGGGAAGTGTCCGGACTGGAAGGGGGGGGGAGTGTCCGGACTGGAAGGGGGGTGAAAGTGTCCGGACTGGAAGGGGGGTGAAAGTGTCCGGACTGGAAGGGGGGTGAAAGTGTCCGGACTGGAAGGGGGGTGAAAGTGTCCGGACTGGAAGGGGGGTGAAAGTGTCCGGACTGGAAGGGGGGGGGAAAGTGTCCGGACTGGAAGGGGGGGGGAAAGTGTCCGGACTGGAAGGGGGGAGAAAAGTGTCCGGACTGGAAGGGGGGAGAAAAGTGTCCGGACTGGAAGGGGGGAGAAAAGTGTCCGGACTGGAAGGGGGGGAAAGTGTCCGGACTGGAAGGGGGGGAAAGTGTCCGGACTGGAAGGGGGGGAAAGTGTCCGGACTGGAAGGGGGGGAAAGTGTCCGGACTGGAAGGCGGGTGAAAGTGTCCGGACTGGAAGGGGGGTGAAAGTGTCCGGACTGGAAGGGGGGGAAAGTGTCCGGACTGGAAGGGGGGGGAAGTGTCTGGACTGGAAGGGGGGGGAAGTGTCTGGACTGGAAGGGGGGGGAAGTGTCTGGACTGGAAGGGGGGGGGAAGTGTCTGGACTGGAAGGGGGGGGAAGTGTCTGGACTGGAAGGGGGGGGAAGTGTCTGGACTGGAAGGGGGGGGAAGTGTCTGGACTGGAAGGGGGGGGAAGTGTCTGGACTGGAAGGGGGGGGAAGTGTCTGGACTGGAAGGGGGGGGAAGTGTCTGGACTGGAAGGGGGGGGAAGTGTCTGGACTGGAAGGGGGGGGAAGTGTCTGGACTGGAAGGGGGGGGAAGTGTCTGGACTGGAAGGGGGGGGAAGTGTCCGGACTGGAAGGGGGGTGAAAGTGTCCGGACTGGAAGGGGGGTGAAAGTGTCCGGACTGGAAGGGGGGGGGGGAAAGTGTCCGGACTGGAAGGGGGTGATGCACACTGAGCTCCATTATTTTGTGTCTTTTATAATAAATGATTACCGATCCCTTCTAGGTATGGTGGAATCCTGTCCGCCTTCGGCATGGCTCTGGCAGATGTGGTACATGAGGCTCAGGAGCCGTGCTCTGTGCTGTACAGTAAAGACTCCTTCCCTCTCCTGGAGGAACGCATCACAGCTCTGGAACAGCAGTGTATTGAGGCTCTCCAGCAACAGGGATTTCACAGGTGAGAGGTCGGAAGTCCCTTTTTATGTTTTTAACATCTTCTGATATGTACTGGCCGTGTGTCCTGCCCATGTCCAGGTATTGACTGTAGCATGATCTTGTATGTTGAAATACCTCGCACCTCTTCCCATGGTGGACCTGATTGTCAGACATGAAATGTGCCCATATGAAGGGGGAGATTTGACAAGTGTCCTAGAGGGAAATCTTTGGATATCTACAGTCAGGTCCATAAATATTGGGACATGGACACAATTCTAACATTTTTGGCTCTATACACCACAATGGATTTGAAATAAAACAAACAAGATGTGCTTTAACTGCAGACTGTCAGCTTTAATTTAAGGGTATTTACATCCAAATCAGGTGAACGGTGTAGGAATTACAACAGTTTGCATATGTGCCTCCCGCTTGTTAAGGGACCAAAAGTAATGGGACAGAAGAATAATCATAAATCAAACTTTAACTTTTTAATACTTGGTTGCAAATCCTTTGCAGTCAATGACAGCCTGAAGTGTGGAACGCATAGACATCCCCAGACGCTGGGTGTCATCCCTGGTGATGCTCTGCCAGGCCTTTACTGCAACTGTCTTCAGTTCCTGCTTGTTCTTGGGGCATTTTCCCTTCAGTTTTGTCTTCAGCAAGTGAAATGCTCAATCGGATTCAGGTCAGGTGATGGACTTGGCCATTGCAGAACATTCCACTTCTTTGGTTGCTTTTGCAGTCTGCTTTGGGTCATTGTCCATCTGCACTGTGAAGCGTCCAATGAGTTGTGAAGCATTTGGCTGAATATGAGCCGATAATATTCCCGAAACACTTCACAATTCATCCGGCTGCTTCTGTCAGCAGTCACATCATCAATAAATACAAGAGAAGCAGTTCCATTGGCAGCCATACATGCCCACGCCATGACACTACCACCACCATGATCACTGATGAGGTGGTATGCTGAGGACCATGAGCAGTTCCTTCTCCATACTCTTCTCTTCCCATCACTCTGGTACAAGTTGATGTCGGTCTCATCTCTCCATAGGATGTTGTTCCAGAACTGTGAAGGCTTTTTTACATGTCGTTTGGCAAACTCTAATCTGGCCTTCCTGTGTTTGAGGCTCACCAATGGTTTCCATCTTGTGGTGAACCCTCTGTATTCACTCTGGTGAAGTCTTCTCTTGATTGGTGACTTTGACACACATACACCTACCTCCTGGAGAGTGTTCTTGATCTGGCCAACTGTTGTGAAGGGTGTTTTCTTCACCAGGGAAAGAATTCTTCAGTCATCCACCACAGTTGTTTTCCGTGGTCTTCCGGGTCTTTTGGTGTTGCTGAGCTCACCGGTGCGTTCCTTCTTTTTAAGAATGTTCCAAACAGTTGTTTTGGCCACGCCTAATGTTTTTGCTATCTCTCTGATGGGTTTGTTTTTTTTTTTTTTCAGCCTAATGATGGCTTCACTGATGGTGACAGCTCTTTGGATCTTATCTTGAGAGCTGACAGCAACAGATTCCAAATGCAAATAGCACACTTGAAATGAACTCTGGACCTTTTATCTGCTCATTGTAATTGGGATAATGAGGAAATAACACACACCTGGCCATGGAACAGCTGAGAAGCCAATTGTCCCATTACTTTTGGTCCCTTAAAAAGTGGGAGGCACATATGCAAACTGTTGTAATTCCTACATCGTTCACCTGATTTGGATGTAAATACCCTCAAATTAAAGCTGACAGTCTGCGGTTAAAGCACATCTTGTTTGTTTCATTTCAAATCCATTGTGGTGGTGTATAGAGCCAAAAATGTTAGAATTGTGTCGATGTCCCAATATTTATGGACCTGACTGTATGTGCACAATATAAAAATGAACCAAAAGCAAAAAAAGAAAACCACAGAACTGCCTTCAGGGCCCCATATGGGATGTACTATCATGATAGTGACAGCATGGGACATGACAGGTTCTCTTTATGGAGACCCCAGATTTCTCCACTGGTCTCCAAAGCATGAGAGCAAAGCAAGATTGCTTTGATCTGATACTTGTACAAGCCGATAATGGCTTGTTTGTACGAGACCAAAACCAGAAGTGATTAAAGATGGTTGGGGATGGTTCTGGTCCTCAAACATCTGGGGTCAACAGAGATGGTTGGGGATGGTTCTGGTCCTAAAACATCTGGGGTCAACAGAGCTGGTTGGGGATGGTTCTGGTCCTAAAACATCTGGGGTCAACAGAGATGGTTGGGGATGGTTCTGGTCCTCAAACATCTGGGGTCAACAGAGCTGGTTGGGGATGGTTCTGGTCCTAAAACATCTGGGGTCAACAGAGCTGGTTGGGGATGGTTCTGGTCCTCAAACATCTGGGGTCAACAGAGCTGGTTGGGGATGGTTCTGGTCCTAAAACATCTGGGGTCAACAGAGCTGGTTGGGGATGGTTCTGGTCCTAAAACATCTGGGGTCAACAGAGATGGTTGGGGATGGTTCTGGTCCTCAAACATCTGGGGTCAACAGGAGGGGTCCAGGCCCGGGAGGGGTTTCCTGTAGCAGAGTGCAGTAGGGCAGTGCAGTATCAGTCTAAATCCCTCCTTTGTTTACACCACTCCTCGCCTCCCTCCAAGCATACCTCCCCCAATATTTTCACAGAAACTTTGGAAGTCGGCACTATCTTCAGTATTTGCATTGCTGGAGAGGTAAGTCACCCTTCCTTTTTTCGAGGACACTATTGAGCCTGACCAAATCTCCAACTCTATTTGCAGCCTCAAACTTGCAATAAACCTCCACCATGCTTCACAGTTGCCTGCAGACACTCATTATTGTACCGCTCTCTAGCCTTTTATCAACAAACTGCCTCCTGCTACAGCCAAATATTTCACTTTTTGACTCTTCAGTACAGAGCACCAGCTGCCATTTTTTGGCACCCCTGTTCTTATGTTTTCCTGGATTTGCTGAGTCACTTAGCCTTGTTTCCACATCAGAGGTGTGGCTTTTTGGCTGCAATTCTTCCATGAGAACCGCTTCTGGGCCAGACTTCTCCTGACAGTAGTTGGGTGTACCCGGGTCCCACTGGTTTCTGTCAGTTCTGTGCTGATGGCACTGCTGGGCACCACCTGATGTGGAAGGGAAGTAAGCATGATGTGTGTTTCCTCTGCTGCATTAAGTTTCCTCGGCTGACCACTGCGACCACGCTCCTCAATGTTACCCAACCACTGCGTCTACACTCCTCAATGTTACCTGACCACTGCGTCTACACTCCTCAATGTTACCCAACCACTGCGTCTACACTCCTCAATGTTACCTGACCACTGCATCTACACTCCTCCATGTTACCCAACCACTGCGTCTACACTCCTCAATGTTACCCAACCACTGCGTCTACACTCCTCAATGTTACCCAACCACTGCGTCTACACTCCTCAATGTTACCCAACCACTGCGTCTACACTCCTCAATGTTACCTGACCACTGCGTCTACACTCCTCAATGTTACCCAACCACTGCATCTACACTCCTCAATGTTACCCAACCACTGCGTCTACACTCCTCAGTGTTACCTGACCACTGCGTCTACACTCCTCAATGTTACCTGACCACTGCATCTACACTCCTCAATGTTACCCAACCACTGCGTCTACACTCCTCAATGTTACCCAACCACTGCGTCTACACTCCTCAATGTTACCTGACCACTGCATCTACACTTCTCAATGTTACCCGACCACTGCGTCTACACTTCTCAATGTTACCCAACCACTGCGTCTACACTTCTCAATGTTACCCAACCACTGCGTCTACACTTCTCAATGTTACCCAACCACTGCGTCTACACTTCTCAATGTTACCCAACCACTGCGTCTACACTCCTCAATGTTACCCAACCACTGCGTCTACACTCCTCCATGTTACCCAACCACTGCGTCTACAGTCCTCAACATTACCCGACCACTGCGACCACGCTCCTCAGTGTTACCCAACCACTGTGTCTACACTTCTCAATGTTACCCAACCACTGCGTCTACACTTCTCAATGTTACCCAACCTCTGCGACCACGCTCCTCAATGTTACCCAACCACTGCGACCATGCTCCTCAATGTTACCCAACCACTGCGTCTACACTCCTCAATGTTACCTGACCACTGCGTCTACACTCCTCAATGTTACCAGACCACTGCGTCTACACTTCTCAATGTTACCAGACCACTGCGTCTACACTTCTCAATGTTACCAGACCACTGCGTCTACACTTCTCAATGTTACCAGACCACTGCGTCTACACTTCTCAATGTTACCAGACCACTGCGTCTACACTTCTCAATGTTACCAGACCACTGCGTCTACACTTCTCAATGTTACCAGACCACTGCGTCTACACTTCTCAATGTTACCAGACCACTGCGTCTACACTCCTCAATGTTACCAGACCACTGTGTCTATGGTCCTCAATATTACCAGACCACTGTGGATGCAGCACTCTTTACGTCTGGAGGAAAAGAAATGTAATCTCCAAACACGGAAAGGTTTCTTCACAGTAAGAGCTGTGAGAATGTGGAATAGACTCCCTCCAGAGTTGGGTGTGGCCAGCTCAGTGGATTGCTGTAGGAAAGTCCTGGATTCTTTCTTGGATACACAGAATATAACTGGATATAACATTTATAGGGAAAGTTGATCCAGGGAATATCCGATTGCCTCTCGGGGGTCAGGAAGGAATTTTTTCCCAGAAGGATCAAATTGGATCGTGCTTTGCTGGTTTTTTTTTTGCCTTCCTCTGGATCAACTGTGGGTGGAGGATTATAACTTTTTTTTTTTTTTTTAATGGTTGAACTGGATGGACTTTTGACTTTTTTCAGCCAGACTAACTATGTAACTGTGTAACTGTCGGAGGTGTAGCTTGGGGGGGGGGGCAGGGGGGTACATATGTACCCGGGCGCCAAGATACAGGGGCGCCAAAATGAGGCTTACAACCAGGAATGTATTTGCCACAAGGAAAACAAGGCGTTTGCCTAGGGCGGCACTGTTCAGGGCCGCCGCCCCCCCCTTCCAACAAAAGGGACACTTAGTACAGGGGCGGGCTGCTGTGTCTTACCTGGCTCCGTGTCCCAGTCCCACGACGATCCAGTCCAGGAGGTGCTGCTGGAGGAGGGGTAGAGAGGTCCACAGGTCCGGTGTCTTCTTTTCCCTGGACGCGATGTGTGGGCGGGATGACATGCCACCCCTGTCATCTGGCCACACCTTTGGGATCAGCCTATGGCAGCTTGTACCTCTCTCTGCAAGCTCCGCCTCCTCACCGGTGATTAGGTGCCTGAACTGTAGCTCAGGAAAGGCACACAGGTGGCCAATCACCTGCGAGGAGGTGGAGCTTGGAGAGGAGGAGCCGAGCAGCAGCGCGAAGATCGAGTGAGGGAGCGGACGGAGCAAGTGAAGAAGGCAGCTGACCGGTAAGGGCGCCGTGCAGATGGTGCTACTGCAACCAGGTATGCTGGCTGTGGATGGGAGAGGGAAGGAGCCGAGGCTGGAGCAGGGGTCAGCAAGGTAAGTGTCATTGGTGTCAGTGGGAGGAATAGTGCCCCATCATTGGTGTCAGTGGGAGGATTAGTGCCCCATCATTGGTGTCAGTGGGAGGAATAGTGCCCCATCATTGGTGTCAGTGGGAGGAATAGTGCCCCATCATTGGTGTCAGTGGGAGGAATAGTGCCCCATCATTGGTGTCAGTGGAAGGAATAGTGCCCCATCATTGGTGTCAGTGGGAGGAATAGTGCCTCATCATTGGTGTCAGTGGGAGGAATAGTGCCCCATCATTGGTGTCAGTGGGAGGAATAGTGTCCCATCATTGGTATCATTGGGAGGAATAGTGCCCCATCATTGGTGTCAGTGGGAGGAATACTGCCCCATCATTGGTGTCAGTGGAAGGAATAGTGCCCCATCATTGGTGTCAGTGGGAGGAATAGTACCCCATCATTGGTGTCAGTGGGAGGAATACTGCCCCATCATTGGTGTCAGTGGGAGGAATAGTGCCCCATCATTGGTGTCAGTGGAAGGAATAGTGCCCCATCATTGGTATCAGTGGGAGGAATAGTGCCCCATCATTGGTGTCAGTGGGAGGAATAGTGCCCCATCATTGGTGTCAGTGGGAGGAATAGTGCCCCATCATTGGTGTCAGTGGGAGGCATAGTGCCCCATCATTGGTGTCAGTGGGAGGCATAGTGCCCCATCATTGGTGTCAGTGGGAGGCATAGTGCCCCATCATTGGTATCAGTGGGAGGAATAGTGCCCCATCATTGGTGTCAGTGGGAGGAATAGTGCCCATCATTGGTGTCAGTGGGAGGAATAGTGCCCCATCATTGGTATCAGCGGGAGGAATAGTGCTCCATCATTGGTGTCAGTGGGATGAATAGTGCCCCATCATTGGTGTCAGTGGAAGGAATAGTGCCCCATCATTGGTGTCCGTGAAAGGAATAGTGCCCCATCATTGGTGTCAGTGGGAGGAATAGTGCCCCATCATTGGTGTCAGTGGGAGGAATAGTGCCCCATCATTGGTGTCAGTGGAAGGAATAGTGCCCCATCATTGGTGTCAGTGGGAGGAATAGTGCCCCATCATTGATTATCAGTGGGAGGAATAGTGCCCCATCATTGATTATCAGTGGGGGGAATAGTGCCCCATCATTGGTATCAGTGGGAGGAATAGTGTCCCATCATTGGTATCAGTGGGAGGAATAGTGTCCCATCATTGGTGTCAGTGGGAGGAATAGTGCCCCATCATTGGTGTCAGTGGGAGGAATAGTGCCCCATCATTGGTATCAGTGGGAGGAATAGTGCTCCATCATTGGTGTCAGTGGGAGGAATAGTGCCCCATCATTGGTGTCAGTGGGAGGAATAGTGCTCCATCATTGGTATCAGTGGGAGGAATAGTGCCCCATCATTGGTGTCAGTGGGAGGAATAGTGCCCCATCATTGGTGTCAGTGGGAGGAATAGTGCCCCATCATTGGTGTCAGTGGGAGGAATAGTGCCCCATCATTGGTGTCAGTGGGGGGAATAGTGCCCCATCGTTGGTGTCAGTGGGGGGAATAGTGCCCCATCGTTGGTGTCAGTGGGGGGAATAGTGCCCTATCGTTGGTGTCAGTGGGGGGAGGAATAGTGCCCCCTCGTTGGTGTCAGTGGGGGGAGGAATAGTGCCCCCTCGTTGGTGTCAGTGGGGGGAGGAATAGTGCCCCCTCGTTGGTGTCAGTGGGGGGAGGAATAGTGCCCCATCGTTGGTGTCAGTGGGAGGAATAGTGCCCCATCATTGGTATCAGTGGGAGGAATAGTGCCCCATCATTGGTGTCAGTGGGAGGAATAGTGCCCCATCATTGGTGTCAGTGGGAGGAATAGTGCCCCATCATTGGTATCAGTGGGAGGAATAGTGCCCCATCATTGGTATCAGTGGGAGGAATAGTGCCCCATCATTGGTGTCAGTGGGAGGAATAGTGCCCCATCATTGGTGTCACTGATGTGATTAAACGGGGAGGGGGGCTGGGGCGCCAGTTTTATAGTTCGTCCCCGGGAGCAAAATATCCTAGCTACGCCCCTGGTAACTATGTAACTATGCAGCACAAGTTGCTTGTATTGCTTTGATCAGTATTCCTCTAGGGGTATTAAATAATGAAGTGCACACAAATTTCTGTTCAGCTGGAAAGTGATGGTCTTTATAATGAGACGTTTGTTATGATTCTCCCACAAGATCACAGATTGATACGGAGCCGTTCCTGCACCTCCGCTACGAGCGTACGGACTGCGCCCTCATGTGTTCAGTGAAGGGATACCCAGCACACCCTGACTCCTGCCATGCCGGGGACTTCAAAAGTGCCTTCACAGCCAGGTAAGAGATCAGAGGGGCATCCAGAAATACAGTTTACTGCATTTTCAGTGCATTAAAAAGAAAAAAAAAAGAGTCCTCCAGCAGAGCAGAGTATTTCAGGAGAGGAGAGTTATAGAGGAAGGAGCGGAGTCCTCCAGCAGAGCAGAGTATTTCAGGAGAGGAGTTATAGAGGAAGGAGAGGAGTCCTCCAGCACTGCAGAGTATTTCAGGAGAGGAGATTATAGAGGAAGGAGCAGAGTCCTCCAGCAGTGCAGAGTATTTCAGGAGAGGAGAGATATAGAGGAAGGAGCGGAGTCCTCCAGCAGCGCAGAGTATTTCAGGAGAGGAGAGTTATAGAGGAAGGAGCGGAGTCCTCCAGCAGTGCAGAGTATTTCAGGAGAGGAGAGTTATAGAGGAAGGAGCGGAGTCCTCCAGCAGTGCAGAGTATTTCAGGAGAGGAGTTATAGAGGAAGGAGCGGAGTCCTCCAGCAGCGCAGAGTATTTCAGGAGAGGAGTTATAGAGGAAGGAGAGGAGTCCTCCAGCAGCGCAGAGTATTTCAGGAGAGGAGTTATAGAGGAAGGAGCGGAGTCCTCCAGCAGTGCAGAGTATCTCAGGAGAGGAGTTATAGAGGAAGGAGAGGAGTCCTCCAGCAGTGCAGAGTATCTCAGGAGAGGAGAGTTACAGAGGAAGGAGCGGAGTCCTCCAGCAGAGCAGAGTATTTCAGGAGAGGAGAGTTACAGAGGAAGGAGCGGAGTCCTCCAGCAGCGCAGAGTACTTCAGGAGAGGAGAGTTATAGAGGAAGGAGCGGAGTCCTCCAGCAGTGCAGAGTATTTCAGGAGAGGAGAGTTATAGAGGAAGGAGAGGAGTCCTCCAGCAGAGCAGAGTATTTCAGGAGAGGAGAGTTACAGAGGAAGGAGCGGAGTCCTCCAGCAGCGCAGAGTACTTCAGGAGAGGAGAGTTATAGAGGAAGGAGAGGAGTCCTCCGGCAGTGCAGAGTATTTCAGGAGAGGAGATTATAGAGGAAGGAGAGGAGTCCTCCGGCAGAGCAGAGTATTTCAGGAGAGGAGATTATAGAGGAAGGAGCGGAGTCCTCCAGCAGAGCAGAGTATTTCAGGAGAGGAGAGTTTTATAGAGGAAGGAGAGGAGAGCCCTACATTAATTATATGGGGTGCCTGCCTTCATTTTAATATCTAGCACTGCCCCTGTAGGGGCTGCTGGCTAGAATGGGCTCTCTGTTATTTGCCTTGACCCTATACTTGGGACACAGTGATGATACTGTATCAGGAAACCGCAAATGTAAAGGGAATTGGCAGTAAATGTATGAGGGAGTAGATTTGTAGTACAGAGTAATGCAGCTCACCTGACAGTATAATCAATAATCTGGTAACAGTTCTATGCTATAGGATCGGCATAAACCATAGCAAAGATAACTCTGTAACCGTACCCATAGCATGGGGTGTATTTACCACAAGGCACTTGCCTAGGGTGGCATTTTTCAGGGGGGCATCACCTCCCTCCAGAAGAAGGAATGATAGAAGGGACACACGTGCCATGGGAACCAGGTGGGATCTATAAGAGGCTGCGGGCTGCTTGATGGTGTATGTAGAGCCTGATTCTCGTTCCCGGGGCTGTCTGAGGCTGTGAAAATGAGTGTCTTTCTCTCTAGGCCCTCCCAGGTGGGGTGGGGTGTTGTTGACCAATGTCAGGCTTTCTCCCCGGGAGGGGTCAGTGTCCATGTGGGCAGACGATTTTTGTGTTGCCTAGGGCAGCATTTTTCGGGGGGGCAGCACCTCCCTCCAAATGAAGGGATGATAGAAGGGACATGCACTCCATGGGGACGAGGTGGGATCTGAGAGAGGCTGCGACCTGCTTGATGGCATATGTAGAGCCTGACTCCCGTTCCTGAGGATGTCTGAGGCTGTGAAGATGAGTGTCTTTCTATCGCCGGGGGGGGGGGGGGGAGTGGAAGGCTCTACCAGGAGGGGGGTAGGGGTGTTGTTAGGCAATGGCATGCTTTCTCCCCGGGAGGGGTGGTGTTGGTCGGTGTCCGTGTTGCCTAGGGCAGCACAAAACCTAAATACACCCCTGACCAATAGTCACTTTCGCAAAGACTCTCCTGTAATCGTCATGCTATACTACCAACGTGCACCCTATGGAGGACTCTGCTGTGACCACACCCGTCTGTAAGGGGGTACCCTTTATCTAGGCAGTGAACAGAGTCATCGAGGAACAGCTTTAGAGAAACATTCCTCTTTCCTACCCTTCGGCCGGCTAGTGTTGGGGCCCAAACTCGAGTTGGTGCACATAAACACACTACCAATGAATCTGTATGCAGTCACATGTGCTGCTAGTCAGGTGTCCAATCCCTAAACGCTAGGTCCCTACAAGCAGCAAAAGGATATGGGCAGCATTGCCCTCTCAGCGGTCCCAGCTGCGATCTCCAACTGTGCAATGGTCTCTGGAATCTATGAAGAATGGCCCCAGTTCCTCTTACAATAGTGGTATCACCGCAGTGATGGCGCTTCCCAACCTTGCGACCGCCAACACACTGGCACCAAGCACCGTTCACAGGCAGGGGTGTATTTACCACAAGGCATTTGCCTAGGTCGGCATTTTTCGGGGGGGGTAGCACTGTCACCCAGAAGAAGGGACGGAAGAAGGGACACATGCGGCATGGGGACCAGGTGGGATCCAAGAGGGGCTGCTTGATGGTGTATACAGAGCATGACTCTTGTTCCCAGGGATGTCTGGAGCTGCAAAGATGAGTGTCTTTCTCTCTAGTGTTGGGGTGGGGGGTGGTTTGCCAGTGTATGGGGGGCGGTGGTAGTGGAAGCCTCTCTTGGGGGGGCAGGGGTGTTGTTGGTCAATGTCAGGTTCTTTCTGTCTTGCCTAGGACAGCACAAAACCTTAGTTCCTGTGGATGGTCTGTGTGCACCAGGACTGATATATACGCCTTGGCTTCTGTGCTGCAAGGAGAACAAGCCTAGCTGAGTAGTCTCAGAAAATCAGATCCGCTGCTCCTTTTTGCCTCCAGTGTCTCTTTGGGATTGAAGTGCAGAGTCCATAAGTTCCACATTATGGCTTACTTCCTGGACTTCAAGTCCCATGATCCTCACCTTTCTGCATAGAAGTCCATAGGATTTCCTGGCTATAGCGCTCCCCCTGCTGACAGGAGGCAAACGGTGCAACATAATCCAGTAGCAACCAAACCGAAAGTGAAAGCGGCTGTTGTCCTCTCTTGTCCTCCATATTGTTGTAGCGAAACACTTGGCTACCAATATATAATAATTATTTTTAGAACTGTGCTCTCCTCTCGTGGTTTGTGTGACTTTTCAAAGCGGGTTCAATTTATAAACTCCTAGAGACAGTTTGGCAACAAATCTAGATACTCTGGGAGACATTCAGTATATAGGGTGATGGATGTGGTTTGGCTTTACTGAAGCATAATGTTGGGAAGAGCCATTTTCAGCACCCGTGATAGACAATGAAATGGCTCTGCTGCTTAGGGGAACCTCTTGGCTTTTCCAGGTACATGAAAGAGTTTGGATTTACCATCCCATCCAGACCCATTGTGGTAGATGACATCCGTGTGCGAGGGACTGGGAGCACTGGTATCCGCTGCGAGAGCCGTATCAGACCTAGTGGACGTCCGGCACGTATAGAACATGTAGGTAATTGCTTGAAGTCCTTGTACATGCATCTTGGCTGTATACCATGAACTAATGCCGAACGAGGAAGACCTCATTTTTTTTTTCTACTGCCAGCTTTAAAACCAAGCTCCAGCTAACCACCCGTACCCTCTGCCCAGGTAACTCAATGCTACTTTGAAGACGGGTATAAGGACACCCATGTGTACCTTCTGGAGGAGCTGTCATGTGGCCACACCATCCCTGGACCCGCCATCATTATTGATAAGAACAGGTAGGCCGTATCACCAGCGTTCTCACACACAAGTATTATTATTATTATACAGTATTTATAAAGCGCCAATGTTTTGCTCAGCGCTGTACATTACAAAGGGGGACAGAACATGTGACAGAACAATACCAATACAATGCAAAACATGAGGGGATCGAGGGCCCTGCTCTTTCCAGCTTACAATCTAGGAGGGAGGGGATGGTGGCACAGGAGGAGATAGCTGTGGGGGATGGAGTGGTAGGAAGAGTGGAGGAGGTCGGCGATTAGCAGGGGGTGGGGTAGGCTTCCCTGAAGAGGTGGGTTTTCAGGATGCGCCTAAAGGAGAGGAGAGTAGGTGATAATCTGATGGATTGGGGCATGGAGTTCCAGAGGATGGGTGACACCCTGGAGAAGTCTTGGAGGCGGCCATGGGAGGAGGAGACCAGGGAACTAGAGAGAAGGAGGTCTTGTGAGGAGCGGAGTGTGCGTGTTGGGCGGTACTTGGATATTAGGTCAGTGATGTAGTTCGGGGCAGTATGGTGGACGGCTTTGTACGTCAATGATAGGAATTTGAATTTGATCCGTTGCGCAATCGGAAGCCAGTGGAGGGATTGACAGAGGGGGGTGGAGGACACTGAATGGAGGCCAGTGGAGGGATTGGCAGAAGGGGGTGGAGGCCAGTGGAGGGATTGGCAAAGGGGGGTGGAGGACACTGAGTGGAGGCCAGTGGAGGGATTGGCAGAGGGGGGTGGAAGACACTGAGTGGTGGCCAGTGGAGGGATTGGCAGAGAGGGGTGGAGGACACTGAGTGGAGGCCAGTGGAGGGATTGGCAGAGGGGGGTGGAGGACACTGAGTGGAGGCCAGTGGAGGGATTGGCAGAGGGGGGTGGAGGACACTGAATGGAGGCCAGTGGAGGGATTGGCTGAGGGGGGTGGAGGACACTGAGTGGAGGCCAGGGGAGGGATTGGCAGAGGGGGGTGGAGGACACTGAGTGGAGGCCAGTGGAGGGATTGGCAGAGGGGGGTGGCGTAAACGGAGCATTTGGAAAGGTGAATGAGTCTGGCAGCCGTATTCAGGATGGACTGAAGCGGGGATAGCCAGCGGCGAGGCAGGCCAGTGAGGAGGGAGTTGCAGTAGTCGAGTCGTGATATGATAAGGGAGTGGATGAGCTGTTTAGTGGTTTCTGGAGTTAGGAACGTGCGGATTTTGGCGATGTTGCGGAGGTGGAGTCTGCATGAGTTTGTTAAAGATTGGACTTGGACTGGAAGGATAGGTTGGAGTCCAGAATGACACCAAGTACTCTGGCCTGCGGGGCGGGTTTGATGGTGGCGTTGTTGGACATGATGAAGAAGTCAATGGGGGGTGGGGGAAGACAAGAAACTCTGTCTTGAAGAGGTTCAGTTTAAGGAAGTGGAGTGACATCCAATCTGATATGTCGCTCAGTAGGTGTGTGATTCGGGCTGAGACCAAGGGGGTGAGGTGGGGGGTTGAGAGATAGATTTGTGTGTCGTCGGCATAGAGGTGGTAGTTGAAGCCGTGACAGTGTATGAGTTGGCCAAGGGAGGAGGTGTAGATGGAGAAGAGAAGGGGCCCGCGGACGGAGCCTTGAGGGACCCCAACAGAGAGGGGGAGTGAGGGGGAGGTGGTAGCATTATAGGTAACGCTGAAAGAGCGTTGTGACAGGTAGGATGAGAGCCAGGAGAGAGCAGAATCTCTGAAGTATCTTCAGAGTTTTGTACAACTGATACATTGTATAAGTAAATATACAAAAGGTGCAGCACTAATATTGATCTATGGGAACAAAACAAATACGTGAACTGATAACCGAGATCATAAATAATAAATGAAGTCCAAAAGAAAGAAGAGCAATGTCCGGCATTAATGTGTGAATCAATGGTGATCAACGATGTGAAGTGACATCTATGATGGGCAGGGGCGGACTGACCATTTGGAAACTCGGGCACTGCCTGAGGGCTTGGGGTCAGTAGGGGGCCCCATGAGATGCCTCTGGTACCTTTTTTCATAGGCTTTTTTGAGTTTGGGCAAGGACACAGGGGCCCCATGATCCCCTATTGCCCGGGGACCCCATGAGTTGTCAGTCCGCCCCTGATGAAGAGTACATCTGTGACAATCCTCCACCACTACGCACTCACCAGAAACAAGAAATAAACAGGCCCTGTGCAGAAATCCCTCCAAGAGATGTATCCTTTCCACCGCAGGAAATAGAGCCCAGTCACAGTGGATGTCATTTGGCTATATATCTATGTGGACATTCCTTGAAATGGACCTCCCCTGCACCGGTCGGCGATCGATCCAAATGTGGCATCTCATGGGGCCCCCTACTAACCCTGGGCCCTCGGGCAGTGCCCGAGTGCAAAAATGGTCAATCCGCCCTTGTTCATGTGTCAAGGTGTCATACGTTCATGTGTCAAGGTGTCATACGTTCATGTGTCAAGGTGTCATACGTTCATGTGTCAAGGTGTCATTCATTCATGTGTCAAGGTGTCATTCATTCATGTGCCAAGGTGTCATACATTCATGTGACAAGGTGTCATACATTCATGTGACAAGGTGTCCTTTGTAGCACTGTCCTGGTGGAACCAGACTGTACGGCTTCTATCACAGACTACGGGGACGTCCAGATCACGGTGGGAAGCGGGAAGCAGCAGGCGATCGGCACGGAACTGGACACCATCCAGCTGTCCATCTTCTCCCACCGCTTCATGAGCATCGCAGGTTGTCCATCACCTCTACGGCAGAGCTCTCACCTCTGCTTTATAAACATGACATTGGGATATGTTACATTGTTACTTAATGTTCATTCTCCTTCCACAGAACAAATGGGTCGCATCCTGCAGCGGACGGCCATCTCCACCAACATCAAAGAACGTCTGGACTTCTCCTGCGCCCTATTCGGCCCTGATGGCGGTCTGGTGTCCAATGCCCCCCATATTCCTGTCCACCTGGGAGCCATGCAGGAGACGGTCCAGTTCCAGGTCAGAACGGCCCAGATTTTATATTACCTTCCTCCCTTATAAATAATTACTAAATACCTTTTACTTATAATTTTTTTTTCTTCTCACCTGACGTATTACCGCCATACACCAGCGTCCTGATCACCGCCATACCCCATACCAGCGTCCTGATCACCGCCATACCCCATACCAGCGTCCTGATCACCTCCATACTCCATACCAGCGTCCTGATCACCACCATACCCCATACCAGCATACTGGTCACCACCATACCCCATACCAGCACCCTGATCACCGCCATACCCCATACCAGCATCCTGATCACCACCATACCCCATACCAGCATCCTGATCACCGCCATACCCCATACCAGCATCCTGATCACCGCCATACCCCATACCAGCGTCCTGATCACCTCCATACCCCATACCAGCGTCCTGATCACCTCCATACCCCATACCAGCGTCCTGATCACCGCCATACCCCATACCAGCATCCTGATCACCCCCATACCCCATACCAGTGTCCTGATCACCTCCATACCCCATACCAGCGTCCTGGTCATCGCCAAACCCCATACCAGCGTCCTGATCACCGCCATACCCCATACCAGCGTCCTGATCACCGCCATACCCCATACCAGCGTCCTGATCACCACCATACCCCATACCAGCATCCTGATCACCGCCATACCCCATACTAGCGTCCTGATCACCTCCATACCCCATACCAGCGTCCTGATCACCCCCATACCCCATACCAGCGTCCTGATCACCGCCATACCCCATACCAACGTCCTGATCACAGCCATACCCCATACCAGCGTCCTGATCACCCCCATACCCCATACCAGCATCCTGATCACCGCCATACCCCATACCAACGTCCTGATCACAGCCATACCCCATACCAACATCCTGATCACCGCCATACCCCATACCAGCGCCATGATCACTGCCATACTGCATACCAATGTCCTGATCACCCCCATACCCCATACCAGCATCCTGATCACCGCCATACCCCATACCAGCGTCCTGATCACCACCAACCCCATACCAGCGTCCTGATCACCACCATACCCCATACCAGCATCGTGATCACCGCCATACCAGCATCCTGATCACTGCCATACCAGCATCCTGATCACCGCCATACCTCATACTAGCATCCTGCTCACCACCATACCCCATACCAGTGTCCTGATCACCTCCATACCAGCGTCCTGATCACCGCCATACTCCATACCAGCATCCTGATCACCGCCATACTCTATGCCAGCGTCCTGATCACCGCCATACTCCATGCCAGCGTCCTGATCACCGCCATACTCCATGCCAGCGTCCTGATCACTGCCATACCCCATACCAGCGTCCTGATCACCGTCATACCCCATACCAGCGTCCTGATCACCGTCATACCCCATACCAGCGTCCTGATCACCCCCATACCCCATACCAGCATCCTGATCACCGCCATACCCCATACCAGCGTCCTGATCACCGCCATACCCCATACCAGCGTCCTGATCACCGCCATACCCCATACCAGCGTCCTGATCACCGCCATACCCCATACCAGCGTCCTGATCACCACCATACCCCATACCAGAGTCCTGATCACCACCATACCCCATACCAGCGTCCTGATCACCACCATACCCCATACCAGCGTCCTGATCACCCCCATACCCCATACCAGCATCCTGATCACCTCCATACCCCATACCAGCGTCCTGATCACCTCCATACCCCATACCAGCATCCTGATCACCGCCATACCCCATACCAGCGTCCTGATCACCGCCATACCCCATACCAGCGTCCTGATCACCGCCATACCCCATACCAGCGTCCTGATCACCGCCATACCCCATACCAGCGTCCTGATCACCGCCATACCCCATACCAGCGTCCGGCATTTTATGAACTCACCTGATCAAGTTTCAAATATATCCCATAGTTTGTAGACTTTATAGCTTTCACACAAACTACATATTATGAATTGTTTTTGGTTATTTTTACAAATAAAATGCAGCAGAATACATCTTGGCCTACATTTATGAAGAAAACGTATATATTTGCAAAACTGTATAACAAAAACAAAGCAAACAATTATTGTTTTCAAAATTTTCGGTAGATTTTCATGTATATAGCAAAAAATAAAAAACCCAGTGGTGGTCAAATACCAAATGTCTCAAAAAAAGGATAAAAAGTTCATATGGGTACAACGTTGCATGACTAAGTAATTGCCATTCAAAGTGTGATAGCGCTGAAAGCTGAAAATTGGCCTGGACCGGAGGGGGTGAAAGTGTCCGGACTGGAAGGGGGGGAAAGTGTCCGGACCGGAAGGGGGGGAAAGTGTCCGGACTGGAAGGGGGGGAAAGTGTCCGGACTGGAAGGGGGGGAAAGTATCCGGACCGGAAGGGGGGGAAAGTGTCCGGACCGGAAGGGGGGCGAAAGTGTCCGGACTGGAAGGGGGGGAAAGTGTCCGGACTGGAAGGGGGGGGAAAGTGTCTGGACTGGAAGGGGGGGGAAAGTGTCTGGACTGGAAGGGGGGGGAAAGTGTCTGGACTGGAAGGGGGGGAAAGTGTCTGGACTGGAAGGGGGGGGGGAAGTGTCTGGACTGGAAGGGGGGGGAAAGTGTCTGGACTGGAAGGGGGGGGGGAAAGTGTCTGGACTGGAAGGGGGGGGGGGAAAGTGTCTGGACTGGAAGGGGGGGGGGGAAGTGTCTGGACTGGAAGGGGGGGGGGGAAGTGTCTGGACTGGAAGGGGGGGGGAAAGTGTCTGGACTGGAAGGGGGGGGGGGGAAGTGTCTGGACTGGAAGTGGTTAACGGGCCGGGAGGTACAGGTGCCAAGGGGTTCATTTGTGCTGTTCAGTGCAGATAAAATCTCAGTATTTTTTTTTCCTGTTCTTCATGAAATGTATAAAATCCACTTTTCAGTCCCCAGTTGGGCACAAGGACTTACACTCATTGCCCTAAACACACTCCCGTCTGAGCTCTGCACCAAAGCTTGAATTTTGGATGTTTTCTTTTAACTATATAATCTGATGTTTAAATCTCATGATGCATTTTTAGTGTCTTTTCCTCCTTTGTTACAGATTAGAAGTTTGCAGGATGACCTGAAGGAAGGGGATGTTCTCCTAAGCAATCACCCGTGTGCTGGAGGAAGCCACTTACCTGACCTCACTGTCATCACACCGGTAGGTGCTCATCTCATTCCATCAGACTGGGAGAAGTGGTTGAGGTCTGGAGCAATCTCTAAAAATACACTGAAAGCAGACTATAAAGGGGAACTTCAATCCCTCATAATTTGGTACCCCCCCCCCTTCCCCCCAGTGCTACCATGTTTCAAATTCTGGTGTAGGTGTGGATGCACCAGAGGGTTCTGCCCGACCTCTGGGACCTGGAGAGACTTGCATCACATTTGTGCATGCAGTTTCTCGCACATGCTTAGGCAAGCTGAGCTTTAGGACCCCATATCTGTGGTAGGAAGCCCTTACCTAATGTAAGGCAGATATATAGAAAAATGTCCTCTGTGACGGGAGTCACTTTGGGTGGGGGGCCCATGAAACCCAGATCACTTTGGAGAGGTGGGGAGACCCCTGTATCAGCTCCCCATATCCCTCTTATGTGTAAATCGCCCTTGTGACAGGAGTGACTTTGGGTGGGGGGCCCATGGAACACAGCCCACTTTGGAGAGGTGGGGAGACCCCTGTATCAGCTCCCCATATCCCTCTTATGTGTAAATCGCCCTTGTGACAGGAGTGACTTTGGGTGGGGGGCACATGGAACACAGCTCACTTTGAAGAGGTGGGGAGACCCCTGTATCAGCTCCCCATATCCCTCTTATGTGTAAATCGCCCTTGTGACAGGAGTGACTTTGGGTGGGTTGCCCATGGAACACAGCCCACTTTGGAGAGGTGGGGAGACCCCTGCCTCAGCTCCCCATATCCCTATTATGTGTAAGTCACCCTGTGCCTGTTAGGGGTACAGGATGGAATGTGCTAATATTGGGGTGTGGGGATTGTTCACTGCCATGCGGCTGCATCCCATTGTTCTATTGTGTGTCTTGGTTGGGAGCAAACTATTATGGGATGTATGGGTTTGTGTATTGTCTACTGCCAGGTGGTGTATCACATTGTACTATTGTGTGTCTTGCTTGGGAGCAAACTATTATGGGATATATGTGTTTGTACTGGCTTGGTGGGGGGGGGGGGGGTCCGGCAGCCCTTACCCTGATGGGTCGGCCTACTGATGTATTTCCTATTACTGAGTGTATTGCCCCGCCCTGTGTATATATTCTTGTATCTGTGATAAAATAAACCAGTCCACTTCCTGTTTTAAGACAGGTCTGGTGCTGTTTCGACTTGTATGGTCAGTGGTGGTGTCCGTGGATCTGTGTTCGGTCAGGGAAGCGGGAGTCTAATGAAAATACCCTAGTGCAGTCGGTGTCCTGTTCCGTTACAGTCCTGTGCCTGTTAGGGGTACAGGGTGATCTGTCCTAATATTGTGTAGACATGTCTAGGAGATAGGTGGGGTGGGGGGTTGTGGATAGTTTGGTGTTGTGTGGCTGCATCCCATTGTTTTATTGTTTTGTCTTGCTTGGGAGCAAACTATTATGGGATGTATGTGTTTATGTGTATTAGCTTAGTGGGGGGGGGGGGTGTCTCCAGCAGCCCTCCCTCCTGATGGGACTGTCTGTTGGTGTGAAGTTTGAATACCTGTGTGTCTCTTGTTAGTAGATTGCCCCGCCCTGTGTCATTATGCAGGGAGGGGGGATTGTCCCCTGAGTGTATATATCTTGTATCTGTGTTCAAATAAACTAGTCTACCTCCTGGTTTACTTCAAATCTGGTGTCGTCTGGATCTTGGGGTAACAATAGCCAGATTCACTGGTCTCATGTTCCAGAGCCTGAGAAGCAGCTTCTTGACGGAGATATCCAGTTGTGGGTGTCTGGGGTCCGTTACATCCTCCTTTTTATACTTCCACCCCTTTATTCCTGTTCCCAGCATGATGCCACCATGTTATAATCATCTAATTTTCCTCTTCTTATACTGCAGGTGTTCCGTCCTGAAGCTCCACATCCGGTGTTCTTTGTGGCTTCCCGTGGGCACCATGCTGACATTGGCGGGATCACGCCAGGCTCCATGCCACCGCATTCCAAGTCCTTGAAGGAGGAAGGAGCAGTGTTCATTTCCTTTAAGCTGGTGAAAGATGGACAGTTCCAAGAGAAAGGTCAGAGGACTGTGATACCAGGAAACACTAGAGCAAGGGAGGCATACTGGGATGTGTAATTCCTTTTTAGGGTTGGCGAGAGGCAAACTGATTAGTTATGTGTTGATAAAGTAGGGCGATACTGTCTGCTGGACCGGCAACTTGTCACCTTCCAGCTGTTATCAAACTACAAGTATCTCATGACAGCTTGGCGTGTGAGCATGTGTATAAATATATGCTATCTCGCCAAAAGTATTGGGCCAGTCCTCCAAATCATGTGATTCAGGTGTTCCAATCCCCTCCCAATCATGTGATTCAGGTGTTCCAATCCCCTCCATGGACACAGGTGTATACAATCAAGCTCCTAGGCATGCAGACGGCTTCTACAAACATTGGTGAAAGAATGGGTCGCTCTCAGGAGCTCAGTGACTCCAAGCGTGGTCCCGTGATAGGTGGCCACCTGGGCAATAAGTCCATCCGTGACATTTCCTGGCTACTAAATATTCCACGCTCAACTGTTAGTGGGATTATAACAAAGTGGAAGCAACTGGGAACAACAGCAACTCCGCCACCAAGTGGTAGGCCACGTCACATGACAGGGCGGGGTCAGCGCATGCTGAAGCGCACAGTGCGCAGAAGTCGCCAACTGTCTGCAGAGTCAATAGCTAAAGATCTCCAAACTTGGTGTGGCCTTCAGATGAGCCAACAACAGTGCGTAGAGAGCTTCATGGAATGGGTTTCCATGGCCGAGCAGCTGCATCCAAGCCTTCCATCACCAAGTGCAATGCAAAGCGGCGGATGCCATGGTGTAAAGCACGCCGCCACTGGACTCTAGAGCAGAGGAGACGTGTTCTCTGGAGGGACCAATCACGCTTCTCTGTCTGGCAATCCGATGAACGTGTCTGGGTTTGGCGGTTGCCAGGAGAACAGTACTTCAAGTACTGCCAGGAGATGACCCCTTCCTGTTTCAACATGACTGCGCACCAGTGCACAAAGCAAGGTCCATAAAGACATGGAGGAGCCAGTTTGGGGTGGAGGAACTTGACTGTCCTGCACAGAGTCCTGACCTCAACCCCATAGAACACCTTTGAGATGAATTAGACTGGAGACTGCGAGCCAGGCCTCCTCCCCCAACATCAGTGCCTGACCTGACAAATGTGCTTCTGGAAGAATGGTCCAACCTTCCCATAGACACCCTCCTAAACCTTGTGGACAGCCTTCCCAGAAGAGTTGAAGCTGTTATAGCTGCAAAGGGCGGGGCCAACTCAATATTGAACCCTACGGACTAAGACTGGGAGACCTCTAAAGTTCATGTGCGTGGAAAGGCCGGCGGCCCAATACAAGTGCATGAGTGTACATGTATCTAAAATTTTATATATACTGCATTTGTAATTTCGTTTCCTAATAAGAACCTTTAATTGACCAATCATTTCTCATGAATCATGTGTCCTCTCCTCCGATGTCCCCTTGTCCTGCTCTCCTCAAAAGACACCTCAAAGAATCTCATCCATGTCTCCACACACAGCCTAATGATGCTTTACAGAATTATAATTTGTGAATATTGTGTAATAATAATTTGTGAATTATCCTCAACATGACGAACCTTCCTTTGCTGTAGACATGGCCACCAGATGAGGAATCTATAAAGACGTATATAGATGAAATGTGGAATGGCAAACATAAAATGAAAAGTCCTATTAAAATTTGCTTGCAGCTTTTCAGTGTGTTTAGTGGTGCTTGTAATGACCCAGTGACTACAAACTCTCATGCTTTAAAAAGGGTCCATTTAGGGTAAAGTGACAGGTTCTCTTGATGTTCCAACACAAGCTCACTGATACTCAGCTAGAATGGGTTCCCGCACCTTCCTATTCACCTGCTGAGATCCGGTCAACTTCACCCCCTGTGGAGAGAGCCTGACATTGACCAACAACACCCCCACCCGCCTAAGAGAGCCTTCCGCTACCATTGCCCCCCATACACCAGCCTCCACACCCCCCCCCCCCAGACACCCCTCCCCTCCGGCAAGAGAGACACTCACCTTCACAGCTCCCTGGGAATGAGAGTCTGGCTTTGCATACACCATCAAGCAGCCAGCAGCCTCTCTCGGATCCCACCTGGTCCCCACTCTGCACGTGTCCCTTCTTTCAGGGGGTGGCGCTGTCCCCCTGAAAAATGCTGCCCTAGGCAAACGCCTTGTTTGCCTTGTGGTAAATACGCCCCTATCCCTGTGTAACCTTTTTGCTGGAGCTTATAAGGAGTTAATGATCTTCTCCCCTCCCCTAGGCAAGTACAAAATGCTATATCCTTGGAGAAAGAGGTAATGTCATGTGTTCCACTCTACCTGGAAGTATTTGGTAGTTCCCAAGTCTCTGACTAAAGGAATGATGGAAATGCACTGCAAAGCTGAGTGTGTGCGTGTGAATTGTCATTGGAGGAGGCATTATAAAGAGAACCTGTAGGGCTTGTGTGTATAGCATGTGTATACCGGTTGTGTGTTTCATACCTGACCTCTCTTGTGTTTTTTTCAGCCGTTACAGAGGCGCTGATGGCTCCAAGTTTGATCCCAGGCAGTAGTGGGACACGCAACCTCCATGACAATTTGTCGGATCTGCGAGCGCAGGTGGCAGCCAATCAGAAGGGAAGTCAACTTGTGAATGAGCTCATTGATGTCTATGGACTGGAAGTGGTTCAGGCGTACATGGCACACATCCAGGTGAATAATTTGGACCGGTCTTTCTCAACCTTTTTTATCCCAGAAGAACCTCTGAAATAATTTTCAGGACTTGGGGTACCCTTATTAAAACCAGTTCATCAGGAGTCATAGGGATAAGGCCCCTTATATTGGTGGTCAGCGGGAAGAATTCCTACAGTGGTGGTCCATAAGAAGAATTCCCCCCCCTTACAGTGGTGGTCTATAAGAAGAATTCCCCCCTTACAATGGTGGTACATAGAAAGAATTTCCACCTTGCAGTGGTGGTCTTTAGGAAGAGTTCCCCCCTTACAGTGGTAGTCAGTAGAAAAAAGTGCCACCCTTCAGGAAGCCAACAAGATACTTGAAGTCATGCTATGTACTTTGCCAAAAGAGCATTGGTCCTCTAGCTATGCAGACACCATAAAATGGGAGGTTAATCAGTCACAGCTCAAGGAACCTCTGGCAACATCTGGAAGAACCAGAGAATTCCATAAAACCCAGGTTTAGAATGGCTTATTTTAGTTGTTATAACAGTTGCCAAAGTTTTTGTTTTTTTTTCCCTGGTCTGTCAGCATATGTAGAATTACTGTGACATAAAGTGAATCTGTCATCTGAAAGAACAACAAAAGAGCTGTAATGATATAAATAACATTGCCCTATAGGAAATATTCTGCTGTGCTACAGGAGCCCCCCCAAGCACAATGCATACTCAACATGCATACACTATATTGCCAAAAGTATTGGGCCGCCGGCCTTTCCACGCACATGAACTTTAATGGCCCCCCAGTCTTAGTCTGTAGGGTTCAGTATTGAGTTGGCCCCGCCCTTTTCAGCTATAACAGCTTCAACTCTTCTGGGAAGGCCATCCACAAGGTTTAGGAGGGTGTCTATGGGAAGGTTGGACCATTCTTCCAGAAGCACATTTGTCAGGTCAGGCACTGATGTCGGGGGAGGAGGCCTGACTCTCAGTCTCCGCTCTAATTCATCCCAAAGGTGTTCTATGGGGTTGAGGTCAGGACTCTGTGCAGGACAGTCAAGTTCCTCCACCCCAAACTGGCTCCTCCATGTCTTTATGGACCTTGCTTTGTGCACTGGTGGGCAGTCATGTTGGGGCAGGAAGGGGCCATCCCCAAACTCTTCCCACAAAGTTGGGAGCATGAAATTGTCCAAAATGTCTTGGTATGCTGATGCTTTAAGAGTTGCCTTCACTGGAACTAGGGGGTCAACCCAACCCCTGAAAGACAACCCCACACCATAATCCCCC
Source organism: Staurois parvus (assembly GCF_062004578.1). Taxonomy (NCBI): domain Eukaryota; kingdom Metazoa; phylum Chordata; class Amphibia; order Anura; family Ranidae; genus Staurois; species Staurois parvus. Next base: position 116,063 of record NW_028320059.1, on the reverse strand, counting down.
CTCCCCCAATTTTTACACTTGGCACAATGCAGTCAGGCAAGTACTGTTCTCCTGGCAATCGCCAAACCCAGACACGTCCATCGGATTGCCAGACGACAGAGAAGCATGATTGGTCACTCCAGAGTCAATGTCTCCACAGCTCTAGAGCCAAGTGGCAGCGTGCTTTACACCACGGCATCCGACGCTTTGCATTGCACTTGGTGATGGAAGGCTTGGATGCAGCTGCTCGGCCATGGAAACCCATTCCATGAAGCTCTCTACGCACTGTTGTTGGGCTCATCTGAAGGCCACACCAAGTTTGGAGGTCTTTAGCTATTGACTCTGCAGACAGTTGGTGACTTCTGCGCACTGTGCGCTTCAGCATGCGCTGACCCCGCCCTGTCATGTGACGCGGCCTACCACTTGGTGACTGAGTGGCTGTTGTTCCCAGTTGCTTCCACTTTGTTATAATCCCACTAACAGTTGAGCGTGGAATATTTAGCAGCCAGGAAATGTCACGGATGGACTTATTGCCCAGGTGGCCACCTATCACGGGACCACGCTTGGAGTCACTGAGCTCCTGAGAGCGACCCATTCTTTCACCAATGTTTGTAGAAGCCGTCGGCATGTCTAGGGGCTTGATTGTATACACCTGTGTCCATGGAGGGGATTGGAACACCTGAATCACATGATTGGAGGGGATTGGAACACCTGAATCACATGATTTGGAGGGCGGGCCCAATACTTTTGGCAATATAGTGTACATTATCCCCTAGATACGTGGGACCAGCATCACGAGTAACTGTGATAAACATATCAAAGCATTCAACCCTTTTCACTTCCTGTCTCTGCCTCCCGTGTTGCTTCTCAAATTGGTGACTCACATTTGCAATTTTGGATGTGAACATTACAACCTTTAGGCTGGAAATGATTCCCTCTTCCAAGCAATATATTTTATGAAACAAAAAATTAAGTGACAATATGTTTGATTTTATACATCGTACGATATTTTAGTTTTTTATTGCTACCCACTAAAAATGCAATATAGTTGATAGGGCACATGAGAATTTACTTATTGACCCCACTAATACAAGGTTGCTACCACATCTTCTTAGAATGGCCATGTGGATATTTGGACATGTTTCAAAATTATTGAGTTATGTGTCTCCAGTGAAGGGTCCTGGTCAGGGGTGGACTGACCATTTGGAAACTCGGGCACTGCCCGAGGGCCCGGGGTCAGTAGGGGGCCCCATGAGATGCCCCTGGTACCTTTTTCATAGGCTTTTTTAGTTTGGGCAAGGACACGGGCCCCATGAGTTGTCAGTCCGCCCCTGGACCTGGTAATACTCCATCATACAAAGACATTGTAGAATATTGTGCTCTTCCAACCTTGTGGTAACAGTTTGGTGAAGACCCTTTTCCGTTCCAGAATGACTGTGCCCCTGTGTACAAAGTAAGCTCCATAAAGACATGGTTTAACCAGTTTGGTGTGGAGGAACTTGAGTGTCCTGCACAGAGCCCTGACCTCAACTCCAGGGACGTATTTACCACAAGACAAACAAGGTACTTGCCTTGGGCGACATTTTTCAGGGGGGCAGTACCTCCCTTTAGAAGAAGGGATGATGGAAGGGATAAGCATACCATGGGGACCAGGTGGGATCCAAGAGAGGCTGCGGGCTCCTTGATGGTCTATGTAGAACCTGACCCCGTTCCCAGGGATGTCTGAGGCTGTGAAGATAAGAGGAGTGTCTTTCTCTCTATCGCCGGGGGGGAGGGTGTTCTTGGGCAATGTCAGACTTTCTCCTCGGGAGGGGTGGTGTTGGCCGGTGTCCGTGTGGGCAGGCGATTTTCGTGTTGCCTAGGGCAGCACAAAACCTAAATACACCACTGCTCAACCCTACTGAACACCTTTGGGATGGAACCTTGATGGTGAGCCAGGTCTTCTCATCCAACATCAGTACCTGATCTCACAAATGGGAACAGACGCCCTCTAAAATCTTGTGGAAAGTATTTAGTCTTCCCCGAGGAGTGGAGGCTCTTAAAGCCACAAAGAGGGCCAGCTACGTTATTTTAGATTGTAAGCTCCATGAGCAGGGCCCTCCTATTCCTTCTGTACTGAAATGTATTGTTGCTGTATTGTCTCCCTTACATTGTAAAGCGCTGAGCAAACTGTTGGTGCCATAAATCCTGTATAATAATAATAAAAATTGTCATGGGGGAGGAAGATGAAACTCCATATTAATATCCATGGATTTAGAATAGGATGTTGAACAAGGTCATACAGGAGTGGTGGTCAGGTGTCCACCAATCTTTGTAAACAGGGGCGGACTGACAACTCATGGGGCCCCCGGGCAATAGTGGATCATGGGGCCCCTGTGTTCTTGCCCACACTAAAAAAAAGCCTATGAAAAAGGTACCAGGGGCATGTCATGGGGCCCCCTACTGACCCCTGGCCCTCAATAGGGGATCATGGGGCCCCTGTGTCCTTGCCCAAACTCAAAAAAGCCTATGAAAAAGGTACCAGGGGCATCTCATGGGGCCCCCTACTGACCCCGGGCCCTCGGGCAGTGCCCGAGTTTCCAAATGGTCAGTCCGCCTCTGTTTGTAAATATATTGTATCGGAGATGAGGCGCATGAGAAGTGACCCAATAGATCTGTCATTTCCATAAAGATATTTCTGCCATAATATAAAAAGACTTTTAAATCTTTGATTTGAATTTGTCCATCCTCAGGCCAACGCCGAGGTGGCGGTGAGAGAAATGTTGAAGGCATTCGCTGACCGCTGGGAGAAGCAGACGGGAGCGCTGGAGGTGGAGTCTGTGGATTTTATGGATGACGGCTCTCCAATTAGACTGAAGGTGCAGATTAACAAGGATGAGGTAATAAGACATAACTAAATAATAACTATTCAAAGACTTGACTTTTTTTTGTGCATCTGCAGCTCTTTGATCATACCTCATTTAGGCCCCTTGCACAGGGGGGCATCTAGCTGCTGTGCATGAAGGCATTTTAGTGCACTTTGGAGGCACAGGTATGGAAGTATAAAGGACAGGTATGGAGTCCAGGCCCGCTGTCTGAAGCCTGACAAAGTCCAGCTGTATGGGTCTGAAAACTGTACCAAGTGATACTTGCATTTAGGGCCCTATGCATTCAGAGACATATTGGCTTTCTAAAGCCTTTATTTACACTTGATCTTATCCAAAAGCCCAAAAAACACTTTAAACCTAGAGTCTAGAAGCGGAAAGCTGATGCTACTCTGCTTTGTATTGGGGCTACTGGTTGGGTAGTATACCACCTAGTTTGATGGGGTTTTGAGTGATTCCTCTCCAGGAGGTGGGAACACCTAGTGCCAATGGTGAGGTGAGATACTGAGGGTGTTATGATCCGCCAGGTGGTGCCTCAGGCTGCCAACTGACAGACCTACTCAGAGCGTGGGGTCTAAGCCCGGGCTGTGCTTTCACCAGAGCCCCTGATGGTGGGGATGGACTTGAAACAGTCCCTGGCCAGGTCACGACCTCCGAGCAGGCCCGCCAGTGGCTGAGGAGACCCTTGGGGACAGGTACCGGGAGAGCCAGATATGAAGAGGATGGCGGCCCCAGCAGGGTAGTAACGGATTGTGGGCCCGTGAGGGTAAGCGGGGTACAGAATCGGTAGGCGAGAGTAGTCGGGTCACACGCAGGGTCAGCAGGGAAGTCAATCCGTAGAATGGTCAGGGCAATCCGGGTCAAACGCAGGGGCAGGCAGAGTAGTCAGGACAATCCGGGCCAAACGCAGGAGCAGGCAGAATAGTCAGGGTCAATCAGGGTCACAGGATAGGTGCAGGAACTCAGGATCACAGAAGACCTTGCGGCAATCTGTGACAGTGCAGGGCATCTTTAAATAGTGCGCCCTGCACTGTCATTGGCCGGCTAGGACGCGCCCCCGGCTGTCATTGGACGCCTGAGGCGCGCCCGCGGCTCCTACTGCGCATGCGCGGCGTCCTGTCAGCCGCGGCTCGCCGGGACCTAGTGCCCGTGTCCCGGCGCGATCCTCCGCCACTGCGCATGCGCGAGGGACGGAGCCGCGATCGCGGACCCTGGAGCCGTGGTCCCTGACAGAGGGTCCCAGTGCCTCCTGGTAAGATGGATCTGCCAGAATAACTGAGGGCTGGGAAGTAGAGAACCTGGCAATGCCATTTTGAGTGTTTCAAAGAAACACTATGGGTTTTGGGTCTTAGGAGTGTCAAAGTATCAAATGCTTTTTTCACAATTCCTGGCATATGCCTTTTGGCAAGCTTGGAATAAATTTTACATTTAGCTGGAAGGCCTGCCATATATTTTGCAAATTTATTTTTTCAAAATTAAAGAACAAAGTCTAGTTGAATGTGACTTTCTGCTTGTAGCTTCACCATGACCTGGAGAAACGAGAACCTTACATATGAACAGGGTTTTTTTCAGTGAGAATTGGGGGAAAGCAGTTCCAGCACCTCCAGCATTTAATGTATGTAATGGAAAGGGATGCTGGGATGTGCTGGAAGGTCTGTTGAAGCTGGCTGCTGGGGAATCTATTGTCACTGGAAGGAATCTAATTTTGCATGGTGGTCTGTTGCTGGGGGGGATCTATTGTTGCTGGAAGGAATCTGCTGTTGAGGGAGGGGTCTATTGTTGCTGGCTGCTGGAGAGTCTTTTGATACTGGCTGCTGAGGGATCTGTTGTTGCTGCTGGGGGTTGTTGCTGGGGTCCATTGTTGCCTGAGGAATCTATTGTTGCTGGTAAGGGGGTCTATTGCTGCTGGCTGCGGGGGATCTATTGTACTGTTTTTTTTTTTTGTTTTTTTTTGTTACCATTAACAAATTCCATACAAACGACTTGGCACCACAAAATACTTGCCTGTGTATTCTCTATAAGGAATGGTACTGGAAGGTGGGTAGGAACCAGGGGACTGTACTCAGAGGTGGGTAGGGAGCGGAAACCAGAAGTGATTCAGAAGGGGGGAGTTCCTGCACCTATTTTTTGAGAAAAAAAATCCCTGCATATGAATGTTTTTGTATTGATGTATAGACAAAATGCAGCGCTTAAAAGAACATTAGAAATAATGATGAAACACAGTCCAATAAAGGTGCTCCTCGATTCCCAGTGCAAATGGTAGAAATACACACTAACCAGAAAGCGTATAAGTAATGTTGTTAATGTTGTAGTATAAGTAATACTAATTAACATACTCAGGAATGGTCTAAGATGATTGGATTAGGCCTCTATCTCCAGCTTCTTTACATTCGTTGAGACAGTTATTATGCATTTTTTGAGATATGCGTTTTTATAGACATTGGATTAGGCCTCTATCAAGCCTTTCCACTCTGAGCGGCTTTTCAACCCTTACAGCCCTAAGTGATCCCTGTGTCAGTTCCTGAGAAGGGGGAGGCTTATCTAGATTGATTCTTCTCTGACCTGCTGGACCATTCTTTCACCACATGAGGGCGTAGGATCTCCATCTTTCCCAGCTACTTCCTTGACCAGACCAGAAAGGAGAGTGGGACCTTCAGGATATATGCTCACATGCGTATTACTTATACGCTTTCTGGTTAGTGTGTATTTCTACCATTTGCACTGGGAATCGAGGAGCACCTTTATTGGACTGTGTTTCATCATTATTTCTAATGTTCTTTTAAGCGCTGCATTTTGTCTATACATGAATTTTGGGTACTTTTTTATGCGTTTTCCTTTAATGTTCAGCTGCTACAATCATTGAGAGCGCTTACTATATATTGTATTATTCTTTTAATGTTTTTGTATTATTCCTTTAAATATGGTGGCAAATCTAACCTTTGATGCTTTGTCATTCTAGGGCAGTGCTGTATTTGACTTTAGCGGCTCCGGGCATGAAGTTTTTGGGAACTGTAATGCTCCTCGTGCCATCACTCTCTCCGCTCTGATTTACTGCCTTCGCTGCATGGTGGGACAAGACATACCCCTAAATCAGGTAGAAGTCTCAGAGGTCATCATTGTACAAAGTCTGTGAACTCTTCAACATGAAAGGAAATCACAAATAAGGCCTCTCTGTTCCTTGTCTCTCTTTTCTTCAGGGTTGTCTTGTGCCCATCAAAGTCATCATTCCCAAAGGATCCATCCTTGACCCCTCACTGGATGCTGCTGTTGTTGGAGGAAATGTGTTGACATCACAGAGAATTGTGGATGTCATATTTAAAGCCTTTCAAGTCTGTGCAGCATCACAGGTGGGACTGAGCCGTGTTTAGAGGGAGCTAAAAGTGTCTTGCAACGTTTTTGTTATAATTTTGAATAGAGAAGGAAAGGGAGGAATCCCCCAGATACAGATGAATCAGAGTGACCTTCTTCAGTCACTGTTAATAGATGAATCCAACACCTAGGTTATACATGTTCTAAAAATCAAAACCTGACGGAGGTCTAACCCTTTATCCAAACAACATGAATCCTTTATAAAAAAAAAAAAGTTTCAACTTTAGATAGATGGGGAAGGGATGATATCATAATTGGCAAACACCACAAAGACCAGACTAAGTTGGCATCAAAATAGTTTTCTTCGCAAATAAAACACTTTTCACTTTACAAAACAAGCTTGGTCCAGTTTGTAGACCAGAAGCCGTAGAAATTAGTAACTAGGAGTACTGTGTGAGCTTTTCAGAAGCTATAGAGATGCTTAGTGTGACCTTGGACTGTTCTTAGAAGCTGTAGAGAGGAGTAGTATGGGGTAATAAATGAGCTTGGACTCTTCTTAGAATCTGACGAGGAGAGTAATATTGGCTAACTAATGAGTTTGTCTTCTTTTCAGAAGCTGTAGAGATGAGTAGTATTTGGTAACGTGAGCTTGGACTGTTCTTAGAAGTTGTAGAAATGAGTAGTAATGGGTAATTAAGGAGCTTGAACTCTTCTTAGAATCTGACAAGAAGAGTAGTATTGGATAACTAATGAGCTGGTCTTCTTTTCAGAAGCTGTAGAGATGAGTAGCATGGGGTAACGTGAGCTTGGACTGTTCTTAGAAGCTGTAGACATGAGTAGCATTGGGTTATCTGTGAGCATGGACTGTTCTTAGAATCTGATGAGAAGAGTAGTATTGGATAACTAATGAGTTTGTCTTCTTCTCAAAAGCTGTAGAAATCAGCAGTAATGGGTTATCTGTGAGCATGGACTGTTCATAGCAGCTGTAGAAAAGAGTAGTATTGGGTAATTAAGGAGCTTGAACTCTTCTTAGAATCTGAGGAAAAGAGTAGTATTGGATAACCAATGAGCTTGTCTTCTTCTCAGAAGAGTAGTAATGGGTAACGAGAGCTTGGACTGTTCTTAGAAGCTGTTGAAATGAGTAACATTGGGTTATCTGTGAGCATGGACTGTTCTTAGAATCTGATGAGAAGAGTAGTATAGGATAACCAATGAGCTTGTCTTCTTCTCAGAAGAGTAGTAATGGGTAACGAGAGCTTGGACTGTTCTTAGAAGCTGTTGAAATGAGTAGCATTGGGTTATCTGTGAGCATGGACTGTTCTTAGAATCTGATGAGAAGAGTAGTATTGGACAACTATGGAGCTTGTCTTCTCAGAAGCTGTAGAGATGAGTAGCATGGGGTAACGTGTGAGCTTGGACCGTCCTTAGAAGCTGTAGAAATGAGTAGTAATTGGCAGGGGCAGACTGACAATTTGGAAACTTGGGCACTGCCCAAGGGCCCGGGTCAGTAGGGGGCCCCATGAGATGCTTCTGGTACCTTTTTTTTTTTTTCATAGGCTTTTTTGAGTTTGGGCAAGGACACAGGGGCCCCATGATCCCCTATTGCCTGGGTGCCCCATGAGTTGTCAGTCCACCCCTGGTAATGGGTTATCTGTGAGCCCTGACTGTTCATAGCAGCTGTAGAAAAGAGTAGTATTGGGCAATTAAGGAGCTTGAAATCTTCTTAGAATCTGATGAGAAGAGTAGTAATGGATAACCAATGAGCCTGTCTTCTTCTCAGAAGCTGTATGGGGTAATGTGTGAGCTCTAAGAAGAGTTCAAGCTCCTTAATTACCCAATACTACTTATTGCTACAGCTTCTGAGAAGAACACAAGCTCATTAGTTATCCAATACTATTCTTTTTGTCAGATTCTAAAAACAGTCCATGCTCACAGATAACCCAATGCTACTCATTTCTACAGCTTCTGTGAGCATGGACTGTTCTTAGAATCTGACGAGAAGAGTAGTATTGGATTACTAATGAGCTTGTCTTCTCCGAAGCTGTAGAGATGAGTAGCATGGGGTAGCGTGTGAGCTTGGACCATCCTTAGAAGCTGTAGAAATGAGTAGTAATGGGTTATCTGTAAGCATTGACTGTTCTTAGACTCTGATGAGAAGAGTGGTATTGGATAACTAATGAGTTTGTCTTCTTCTCAGAAGCTGTAGAAATGAGTAATGGGTTATCTGTGAGCATGGACTGTTCATAGCAGCTGTAGAAAAGAGTAGTATTGGGTAATTAAGGAGCTTGAACTCTTCTTACAATCTGACGAGAAGAGTAGTATTGGATAACCAATGAGCCTGTCTTCTTCTCAGAAGCTGTAGAGTTGAGTAGTATGGGGTAATGTATGAGCTCTAAGAAGGGTTCAAGTTCCTTAATTACCCAATACTACTCATTTCTACAGCTTCTGTGAGCTTGGACTGTCCATAGAAGCTGTCAAAATGAGTAGCATTGGGTTATCTGTGAGTATGGACTGTTCTTAGAATCTGATGAGAAGAGTATTATTGGACAACTAAGGAGCTTGTCTTCTCAGAAGCTGTAGAGATGAGTAGGTTGAGGTAACGTGAGCTTGGACTGTCCTTAGAAGCTGTAGAAATGAGTAGTAATGGGTTATCTGTGAGCATGGACTGTTCTTAGAATCTGACGAGAAGAGTAGTCATGGACAACTAATTAGCTTGTCTTCTCAGAAGCTGTAGAGATGATTAGGTTGGGGTAACGTGTGAGATTGGACTGATCTTAGAAGCTGCAGAGGAGAGTAGAATTAGGTTATTTTGAGCTTGGACTGATCTCAGAAGCTGTAGAGATGAGTAGTATTGGGTAATTAATGAGCTTGAACTTTTTATAGAAGCTGTAGAGATGAGCAGTATGGCGTAATCTATAAGCTTGGACTCTTCTCAGGAGCTGTAGGTAAAAGTAGTATGGCCTAATCTGGGTTTGGAGCTGTAGAGATGAGTAACATGGGGTAATTTGTGAGCCTAGACACCTCTTAGAAGCTGTAGAGACGAGTAGTATGGGGTAATTTGTGAGCCTGGACACCTCTTAGAAGCTGTAGAGACGAGTAGTATGGGGTAATTTGTGAGCCTGGACACCTCTTAGAAGCTGTAGAGATGAGTAGTATGGGGTTATTTGTGAGCCTGGACACCTCTTAGAAGCTGTAGAGATGAGTAGTATGGGGTTATTTGTGAGCCTGCACAGAAAAAATACAAAACCAGGGGTGCCATGCCCTGCAAGTCACTTACTAATTAAAACCATAAATCAGGAAATCCAAGGAAAGCCAGGCGTAATAATTAAAAGTCACAATTTAATAAACTTAAAGTATTAAAATATTCATCACAGTTTGCCACAGCGACAGATCCACAGAGTTTCCTGCATAGATATCCCATAACCACAAAGGGGAATGGTGCCGATGTCCAGTGTAATGGTGATAGACAAAAGGATCACGCCGAATGTCTGCAGATGAACATCCAGCAGTGGTGACACTGGCTGTTGGGGACTCCATTCGGTCCGCTGCAACCAGAAGTGAGGTCAGCGGGGACCAGAAGTGATGCAGAGTGAGGGTGGAAGTAGTCCCAGGGAGGTGCCGTATTGAGGGCACCAGTAACGATGTATTGCCGGTCAGTTAGGGACTGGAGTCACTATCAGACCAGAAGTGGAAACCAGGTCAAGCCTCAGTGGTGGGTAACCAGACACAGCTGGTAGAGTCTGGTGACTACATGTTTCAGGGCAGGCCCCTTTGTCAGGTCCCATGACTCAAGCCGGCCCAAAGGACTAAATTTAAAGGGGAAACCAGGAATTGGACCAACCCCCCAAATGGTTAACCCCATGTAGCCTGGCTGACAGTAACCAATAAAAAATATAAAAAAAAAAACCCCCAGTATATAGAATAAATATTATTTCACAATGTTTTTTTTTTAAATGTTAAAAATTAAGCTATATAGAGTTAGAGCTATGTAAAACATGGGGTCTATGTCCTCATTAGGAGACCTAGACCCCAGCTTGTAAATCCAGAAGGTTTCTCTTCTGCATAATAGTGTACACCTCTCATTCTCAGTCAGAGAACCTTCCGGTATACATTTGAAAGCTAAGACCTTAAGGGCACCTATGGCCTTATTGTGGTGGGAAGCAAAAATGAAGATCTTTTCCCTCTTATTTTCCATTGACCTATTGTGGTATTGCTCAAACGCCCATTCCTTGTGTGTTTTTTTTTTTTTTTTTCTCATTTGTGAGCCTGGACTCCCCTTAGAAGCTGTAGAGTTGTTTAGTGTGGGGTAATCTGTGATTTTGGGCTCTCCGTAGGATAAAAGTGAATTGTCTTGTGCTGTACAGGGCTGTATGAACAACGTCACCTTTGGGAACCAGAAGACCGGTTACTATGAAACGGTAGCTGGAGGTGCTGGCGCTGGACCACACTGGGATGGGAGAAGTGGAATCCACAGTCACATGACCAACACCCGAATTACTGACCCAGAGATCCTGGAGAAGCGGTATGGTGAATAATACTTGTGTGTGATTTTTAGATTGTGTACATATTGCATATATAGGACTGGGTTAAGGTTACTGATGTACTGAGAGCATGAAAACTGGCACTTTCACTCGCTTCTGTTGTCAATGGAAATGCATTTTCCTTTGGGCCCATTCACACATTTCAGTTCTGATGCTTTTACATGCATTTATGTGTATTGGTCTAAGGCAGCCCAGGTGGGAATAGGTTCTCAATGGTGCTGGTTCCTAGACTAATTCATGAATTGTACATTAAAGTAGATCCGAGGGAGGGCCAAGAGGTCCACCAACCAATTGTTAGAATGATTTAGAGCCTCGAGAGACAACCATCAAAACTTTGGTGGGAAGAGTGTCAAGAGATGGCCCTTAAAACCTTGGTGGCAAAGAGGGTCAAGAGACAACCATCAAAACATAGCTGGTGAAGAGTGTCAAGAGATGACAATCAAACCTTTAGTGGAGATAAGCTTTAAAAGACAACCATCAAATCCTTGGGTGGAGAAAAGAGTCAAGAGATGACCATCAAAACCCTGGTAGGGAAGAGTGTTAAGAGACGACCTTCAAAGCCTTGGTGGGGAAAAGCATTAAGTGACGACTATCAAAACCTTGGTGGGGAAGAGCGTTTAGAGATGACCATCAAAACTTTGGTGGAGAAGAGTGTCAAGAGACGACCATCAAAACTTTTTTGAAGAAAAGCATTAAGTAATGACTATCAAAACCTTGGTGGAGAAGAGCATCAAGATGACCATCAAAACTTTGGTGGAGAAGAGTGTCAAGAGACGACCATCAAAACTTTTTTGAAGAAAAGCATTAAGTAATGACTATCAAAACCTTGGTGGGGAAGAGCGTCAAGAGACAACCATCAAAACTTTGGTGGAGAAGAGCGTCGAGAGACGACCATCAAAATATTGGTGGGTAAGAGCTTCAAGAGATGACCATCAAAACTTTGGTGTAGAAGAGCGCCGAGAGACGACCATCAAAACTTGGCAGGGAAGAACGAAGTGCCCAAGGTTTACAAACTTTTCAACAAACTTTTCATACAAAGGCACTTTAGCAGTGAGCTTAGCCATCAATTTTTCAAAAACCATGGTTTAGGATAGTCCTCCCTTTATTTGGAAATGTTGATGTGTTGGGTTTTCCAAAATCGGCTATTGTCTGTTTGGCAGTAATAATCAGATGGTCTAGAAATTGGAATTTACTTTTTGATATTTTTTGATATGATTCAGTGGAGCTTTATAGAAGTTCTTGTATATTTGGTTTCCATACATTGTATAGGTAATGCAATATACTTTGGTCCAGAATTCCCAGACAACAGGGAAGGTCCACCATAGACGAAGAAATGTACTGGCTTCTGTGCAACCAGGATAATTTTTTCAAATACAGCATTCTGCTCTCTCCTATGTAGGTACCCAGTGGTCCTCAAGCGGTTTGAGCTGCGTCCAGGCTCAGGGGGTGATGGGAAATTTACAGGAGGAGATGGAGTCATTCGGGAGCTGATGTTCAGAGAAAATGTCATTTTGTCGGTTCTCACTGAGCGGAGAGTATTCCAACCCTACGGACTAAATGGTTATTGTACAGATAGTTTGATTTTCATTCTTTCCTGTGACTGAAATGTCTCCTCATGAATCTATTCCATATTTTATAGGTGGGTCCCCTGGAGACACCGGCCTCAACCTCCTCCATCGCTGTGATGGGAGAACCATTAACCTGGGAGGGAAGACCTCTGTTCCTTTAGAGCCCGGGGTAGGATGAGAGATTGTGTGTTTATTTTTTATTTTTTTTCGCTTATTGTAGTTAAACCAGCCGCAGCTCTTGTGTCAGAGACACATCCATCTTTCCTGTGACAGCCATGACTCCATGACCTTGCAGGGGAGCGACCATATGTCCGAATCCAGCAGAAGGGGATAAAGATGGGGAGGAGGGATTGGCTTCTGACAAAAAGGCTGTTTGATCCTGTCCCCTCTGATCCTCCCCTTCTCCTGTCCCTAATCCATCTGCTGATAGAACAGAGCCTTGGGGGCAATCTGCATTTGCTCAGTTTGGTGTGTATTAGGGTTTTTTTTTGTATTTTTTTTCTTGGGAGGGTGCATGTGATCAGCATACGGCCAATCAGCACTGTCCAGACAGAGGGTCAGGGGTTATGCAGCCTCGTAGAAAAATCAGGGTAGAATGAAAACTGCTCCTACAAGATTAATCAGTGCTCAGCTGGACACTGATAGAAGTAATGAGACTGCTATATACTGCTGATGAGGAAAGGTATTTAGCAGTTTATATTTACTAAAATAATTGCATTTCCATGTTGAGTGAATATTGTGAGTGCGGGGTCCGGGGAGAGCGGATATAGTGAATGCGGGGTCCGGGGAGAGCGGATATAGTGAATGCGGGGTCCGGGGAGAGCGGATATAGTGAATGCGGGGTCCAGGGAGAGCGGATATAGTGAATGCGGGGTCCGGGGACAGCGGATATAGTGAATGCGGGGTCCGGGGACAGCGGATATAGTGAATGCGGGGTCCGGGGACAGCGGATATAGTGAATGCGGGGTCCGGGGACAGCGGATATAGTGAATGCGGGGTCCGGGGACAGCGGATATAGTGAATGCGGGGTCCGGGGACAGCGGATATAGTGAATGCGGGGTCCGGGGACAGCGGATATAGTGAATGCGGGGTCCGGGGACAGCGGATATAGTGAATGCGGGTCCGGGGAGAGCGGATATAGTGAATGCGGGGTCCGGGGAGAGCGCATATAGTGAATGCGGGGTCCGGGGAGAGCGCATATAGTGAATGCGGGGTCCGGGGAGAGCGGATATAGTGAATGCGGGGTCCGGGGAGAGGGGAAATAGTGAATGCGGGGTCCGGGGAGAGCGGAAATAGTGAATGCGGGGTCCGGGGAGAGCGGATACAGTGAATGCGGGGTCCGGGGAGAGCGGATGTAGTGAATGCGGGGTCCAGGGAGAGCGGATATAGTGAATGCGGGGTCCGGGGACAGCGGATATAGTGAATGCGGGGTCCGGGGAGAGCGGATATAGTGAATGCGGGGTCCGGAGACAGAGGATATAGTGAATGCGGGATCCGGGGAGAGCGGATATAGTGAATGCGGGGTCCGGGGAGAGCGGATATAGTGAATGCGGGGTCCGGGGAGAGGGGATATAGTGAATGCGGGGTCCGGGGAGAGCGCATATAGTGAATGCGGGGTCCAGAGTTTAGTAACACTCTAGCTTTTGCCTCCTTCTTTCCCTTCCCCGGCCTCCTCTACTTCCTCTCTCTCCCTTCATTCCCTTTCCCTTCCTTTCCCTCCCTTCCTTCCTTCTTCCCATCTTTTCTTTCCCTCTTCCCTCCTCTCCCATCCCTTCTCTCCTTCCACTTGCCCTTCCTTCCTCTCTCCCGCCTCCCTTCCTTATCCATTCATCCTTCTGTCCCCTCCCCCATTCCTTTCTTTTTTTTCTCCTTCCTTCCTTCCTCCAGGACTGTTGTTACCCCAGCTTGCCTCCATTTACAGTAATGGGATTTGCCTGGTTTGAGGCGGAGTAAACAAATTGTCAATTGTCCGATGGAAAACCAATGTGTGAATTATAAAATGCATCTTCTGAATATTCCATTCCGCTCTGCCCAGGACATCTTCACCCTTCACACCCCCGGAGGAGGAGGATACGGCGATGGGAACCAAGATGGCGACACCCTAATGCCTAAGGAGAATCCACAGCGCAGCTTTGTTGAGCGGGGAAGTGTCTTCGATTATCGCATGGCACAGGAGACTGTATGACAGAACAAAGAGCTGGTGTGGTCGCTGAGGCATGAGATACCGTATGCCTCCAGGTTGCCGGCAGTTGGCGACTGTTCGAAGTAGAAGGACAATGGCCCCGGATCTGGCTTCTTCACAGGCACATACGTTTATGTAGAGCCAGAACTTTTTTCCTTAGTTTTTTTTGCTATCTGTTCCCCATCAGGGGGATTCCCCTCAATTTATTTCCTGTCCCAGAAGAGGGCTCTTCAAAGTAGGAGGAGATCCCTTCTTGAACAGGTGTCCCCATCGGAGGATTTCCATCTTATTCCTCTTGATGATAACTCAAGAATGTTGGCTTCCCAGCAGGGGCGGACTGACCATTCGAGCACTCTGGCACTGCCCGAGGGCCTGGGGTCAGTAGGGGGCCCCATGAAATGCCCCTGGTACCTTTTTCATAGGCTTTTTTGAGTTTGGGCAAGGACACAGGGGCCCCATGATCCCCTATTGCCCGGGGGCCCCATGAGTTGGCCGTCCACCCCTGTCCCGGACCCCGCATTCACTATATCCGCTCTCCCCGGACCCCGCATTCACTATATCCGCTCTCCCCAGACCCCGCATTCCCTGTATCCGCTCTCCCCGGACCCCGCATTCCCTGTATCCGTTCTCCCCGGACCCCACATTCCCTGTATCCGCTCTCCCCGGACCCCGCATTCACTGTATCCACTCTCCCTGGACCCTACATTCACTATATCCGCTCTTCCCGGACCAGGGGTGGACTGACCATTCAGAAACTCGGGCACTGCCCGGGGTCAGTAGGGGGCCCCATGAAATGCCCCTGGTACCTTTTTATAGGCTTTTTTGGGCGTGCTTTGAGTGTGGGCAAGGACACGGGCCCCATGATCCCCTATTGCCTGGGGGCCCCATGAGTTGTCAGTCCGCCCCTGCTTCCCAGTCAGTTTTTGTACTGGAGATAATGGTAACCAGAGCCAATAGAGAGTGTGAATCTCCCCGGCGGGGACACCGACCACAACAAAAACCAAGCCAAGTGCTGGCTTCAATCCAACAATAGTTCATGACTGAAGACCATCGGATTCTTATAGTGAGCAATGGCTGATCGAAAAATACAAACAGGCCACCCCTTAGCTAGGGGACCCAAAGAAAAAACTCCGGTGGGTGAGCCAGACCGAGGAACAAAGAGTCCAAAGTCTCTCTTTCACAACAAGGAAATATACAACGCCAACGCGATTCGAGGACTCCTAGATCTCCCCCTTCCCCGGGGTTCAAATATTGTATATAGTTAGGACAACTGCTTTTTTGCTCATAGATCTTCCCCTTCTTCAGGGTTCAAATATTGCATAGTTGGAAAGCCTCAAAAACTACCATTTTGCTCCTGGGTGTTTTTCACTGAGTGTTTATCTTCTAAGTAATTACACCTCAAGGAAAAATAAAATGGGCAATGCGTTTCGGAGCTCAAAGATCTTCTTTTTCCGGGCTCAAATATTGTATATAAGTGGGAAAAATTTGTAAAAACCTGCTATTTTGCTTCTGGGTGTTTTTGCCCTGGGCATTTATCTTCTGAATAATTACACCGCAAGGAAAAATATAATGGGTGACGCGTTTCGAGGGCTTAAAGATCTCCTTTTTCTGAGCTCAAATATTGTACACAAGGAAAAATACAACAGTCACTGCATTGTGGGGGCTCAAAGATGTACCCCTTCATCGAGGGTTAAAATTTTGTTTATAGTTAGGACAACTGCTTTTTTGCTCCTTGCACTGGGCATGTATCTTCCAAATCATTACACCACAAGGAAATATACAATGTCCAATGCGTTTTGCGGGCTCGAAGATCTACCCCTTCTTCGGGGTTCAAATTTTGTATGTAGTTAGGACTCAGACAACTGCTTTTTTTTTCCTCCTGGGTGATTTGCACTGGACATGTATCTTCCAAATAATTACACCACAAGGAAATATACAACAACCAATGCGTTTCAAGGACTCCTAGATCTCCCCCTTCCCCAGGGTTCAAATATTGTATAGTTGGAAAGACTCAAAAACTACCATTTTGCTCCTGGGTGTTTCTCACTTAGTGTTTGTCTTCTAACTAATTACACCTCAAGGAAAAATGCAATGGGCAATGCGTTTCGGGGGCTCAAAGAACTTCTTTTTCTGGGCTCAAATATTGTATATATGTGGGAAAAATTTGCAAAAACCTGCTATTTTGCTTCAGGGTGTTTTGCTGTGGGCATTTATCTTCTGAATAATTACACCGCAAGGAAAAATATAATGGGTGACGCGTTTCGAGGGCTTAAAGATCTCCTTTTTCTGGGCTCAAATATTATATATACTGTATTTGGAACAAATGAAAAAGCTGCTATTTGCTCCTCTGTGATTTGCACTGAGAGTTTAGCTTCCAAATAATTACACCACAAGGAAATATTCAATGACCAATGCGTTTTGGGGGGGTCAAAGATCTACCCCTTCATCGAGGGTTAAAATTTTGTTTATAGTTAGGACAACTGCTTTTTTGCTCCTTGCACTGGGCATGTATCTTCCAAATAATTACACCACAAGGAAATATACAATGTCCAATGCGTTTTGGGGGCTCGAAGATCTACCCCTTCTTCGGGGTTCAAATTTTGTATGTAGTTAGGACTCAGACAATTGCTTTTTTTTTCCTTCTGGGTGATTTGCACTGGACATGTATCTTCCAAATAATTACACCACAAGGAAATATACAACATCCAATGCGTTTCAAGGACTCCTAGATCTCCCCCTTCCCCAGGGTTCAAATATTGTATAGTTGGAAAGACTCAAAAACTACCATTTTGCTCCTGGGTGTTTTTCACTGAGTGTTTATCTTCTAAGTAATTACACCTCAAGGAAAAATAAAATGGGCAATGCGTTTCGGAGCTCAAAGATCTTCTTTTTCCGGGCTCAAATATTGTATATAAGTGGGAAAAATTTGTAAAAACCCGCTATTTTGCTTCTGGGTGTTTTTGCCCTGGGCATTTATCTTCTGAATAATTACACCGCAAGGAGAAATATAATGGGTGACGCGTTTCGAGGGCTTAAAGATCTCCTTTTTCTGAGCTCAAATATTGTACACAAGGAAAAATACAACAGTCACTGCATTTTGGGGGCTCAAAGATGTACCCCTTCATCGAGGGTTAAAATTTTGTTTATAGTTAGGACAACTGCTTTTTTGCTCCTTGCACTGGGCATGTATCTTCCAAATAATTACACCACAAGGAAATATACAATTTCCAATGCGTTTTGGGGGCTCGAAGATCTACCCCTTCTTCGGGGTTCAAATTTTGTATGTAGTTAGGACTCAGACAACTGCTTTTTTTTTCCTCCTGGGTGATTTGCACTGGACATGTATCTTCCAAATAATTACACCACAAGGAAATATACAACATCCAATGCGTTTCAAGGACTCCTAGATCTCCCCCTTCCCCAGGGTTCAAATATTGTATAGTTGGAAAGACTCAAAAACTACCATTTTGCTCCTGGGTGTTTCTCACTTAGTGTTTGTCTTCTAAGTAATTACACCTCAAGGAAAAATGCAATGGGCAATGCGTTTCGGGGGCTCAAAGAACTTCTTTTTCTGGGCTCAAATATTGTATATATGTGGGAAAAATTTGCAAAAACCTGCTATTTTTCTTCAGGGTGTTTTGCTGTGGGCATTTATCTTCTGAATAATTACACCGCAAGTGAAAACATAATGGGTGACGCGTTTCGAGGGCTTAAAGATCTCCTTTTTCTGGGCTCAAATATTATATATACTGTATTTGGAACAAATGAAAAAGCTGCTATTTGCTCCTCTGTGATTTGCACTGAGAGTTTAGCTTCCAAATAATTACACCACAAGGAAATATTCAATGACCAATGCGTTTTGGGGGGGTCAAAGATCTACCCCTTCATCGAGGGTTAAAATTTTGTTTATAGTTAGGACAACTGCTTTTTTGCTCCTTGCACTGGGCATGTATCTTCCAAATAATTACACCACAAGGAAATATACAATGTCCAATGCGTTTTGGGGGCTCGAAGATCTACCCCTTCTTCGGGGTTCAAATTTTGTATGTAGTTAGGACTCAGACAACTGCTTTTTTTTTCCTTCTGGGTGATTTGCACTGGACATGTATCTTCCAAATAATTACACCACAAGGAAATATACAACATCCAATGCGTTTCAAGGACTCCTAGATCTCCCCCTTCCCCAGGGTTCAAATATTGTATAGTTGGAAAGACTCAAAAACTTCCATTTTGCTCCTGGGGGCTCGAAGATCTACCCCTTTTTCGGGGGTTCACATTTTGTATATAGTTAGGACAACTGCTTTTTTGCTCCTTGCACTGGGCATGTGTCTTCCAAATAATTACACCACAAGAAAATATACACTGTCCACTGCGTTTTGGGGGCTCAAAGATCTACCCCTTCTTTGGGGGTTCAAATTTTGTATATAGCTAGGACTCAGACAACTGCTTTTTTGCTCCTTTGCACTGGGCATGTATCTTCCAAATAATTACACCGCAAGGAAAAATACAACATCCAATGTGGTTTGAGGGCTCAAAGATCTCCTCCTCCTTCAGGGCTTAAATATTTATATATAATATTTAAGCCCTTGAAGGAGAGGGTGATCTTTGAGCGCCCAAAACGCATTGGCCGTTGTACGTTGCCTATATGGTGTAATTAATTGGAAGATCAATACCCAGTGAAAAACACCCAGGAGAAAAAAAAGCAGTTTTTTTTTAGTCTTTCCAACTATATATGGTGGGAAGACTAAAAAAAAAACCTGCTATTTTGCTCCTCTGTGTTTTTCACTGAGTGTTGATCTTCCAATTAATTACACCATATAGGCAACATACAACGACCAATACGTTTTGGGGACTCAAAGATCTCCTTGGAAGATAGCCAATACCCATGAGCCGAATAGTCGCTTTTTTTGAGTTTTAGCCTCCGCCTTCTGGTGCCTTCCCAGGCTCTCTCGTCCCGCCGGCTGAACATAGAGATGACTGAAGACCGAAACGTTCCCGATCATCTCTATAGTCTAAGAAACTGGAAGTGAGGAATATTTTGTCACTTCTGGTTTCTGTCTCTTGTAAACAGGCTGTGAAAGCATCAGATCAAACCGTTTTGGGTGTGATCAGATGCTTTGCAGGCCAGAGGGGAGGTATGGGGTCTAATAGATCCCCAGATCTATCCATAAAGAGGACCTGTCACTGCTCCAGATATTACAAGGGATGTTTTTCTTCCCTTGTGTTCATCCCACCCCATATGAGTGATTAAAAAGAAAATTAGAGCATGTGTAAAAAAAGAAAAAACTTTTTTTAAAAGTACCTGTGTACTCGCACATGAAGGTATACGCATACGTAGGTCCTATGTAAATGGTGGTCGTCCCACACATGGGGGTATTGCCAGGAATGCTCTAGCAAGGGCAATGATCCTTGCACCAAACCTCCTGTGTACCTCTAAACTGGTACCCGGTAAAAGCGTCGCCTATGGAGATTTTTAAGTACCTTGGGTTGTCACCATTCCACGAGCGTGTGCAATTTTATAAATTATGACGTGCTTGGTATCTAATTACTCCCCGTAACAATGACTATTATATTTAACCAAGCCATTGGGCATTCTATTGTGTTTTTGTGCATTAAAATTCAGTAAAGTGTATTTTTTCCAAAACAAACTGCTGCGCAAATACCATGTGGTTTTATTCTCTAGGGCCTCTGCTTACAAAAAAAATACATTGAGGGTTCTAAGTAATTTTCTAGCAAATAAATGCTGTTTTTTACGTGGGAGAGGAATATGGCCTGGGGGTCAAGTGTTTACCTACTGCTACATTTTCTAAGGATAATTAAAATGAATGGCTACATATCGTATGTACACTCATCATGGACCTTTATGAGGTCCACCTGCCTAGTCCCGGGTTGGACCCCCTTTTGCCTTCATTCTTCATGGCAAAGATCCAACAAGGTGTTGGAAATATTCCTCAGAGATTTTGCTCCATATTGACATGATGGCATCATGCCGTTGCTGCAGATTTGACGGCTGCACATCCATGAACAGTTGATACAAGGCAGGATGGATCCACCACACCATGACACCACCACCAGCCTGAACCGTGGATACAAGGCAGGATGGATCCACCACACCATGACACCACCACCACCAGCCTGAACCATTGATACAAGGCAGGATGGATCCACCACACCATGACACCACCACCACCAGCCTGAACCATTGATACAAGGCAGGATGGATCCACCACACCATAACACCACCAGCCTGAACCATTGATACAAGGCAGGATGGATCCACCACACCATGACACCACCACCACCAGCCTGAACCATTGATACAAGGCAGGATGGATCCACCACACCATGACACCACCACTACCAGCCTGAACCATTGATACAAGGCAGGATGTTTCCCCCACAACATGACACCACCACCAGCCTGATCTGTTGATACAAGGCAGGATGGATCCACTATATCATGACACCACCATAACCAGCCTGAACTGTTGATACAAGGCAGGATGGATCCCCCACAACATGACACCACCATGACCAGCCTGAACTGTTGATACCAGGCAGGATGGATCCACCATTCCATGACACCACCAGCCTGAACCGTTGATACAAGGCAGGATGGATCCACCACACCATGACACCACTGTCATCAGCCTGAACAGTTGATACAAGGCAGGATGGAGATTTTTTTATTTAAATGTATTATGAGCATACATATCCATCCTTAACTTATATATAAAAGTACAAAAATATAATAAATAAATATAAAATTAACAAAGAAACTGAAAAAGTTCCAACAACCCCTGTGGGAGAAATAATAAACAAAGAAAATAAACTCAGCCTGATGGCCATAAACTCAAAGTCCAGCTCCTGGAAGAGAAACCAAACACGTATAAATATATACATATATGTGCCTCGGCCTATATGGCCAGAGTCCAAGTCCTGAAAAGTGTCGCCTGGGACACTTTGAATCCAAGCGTCAACCAGACCAGCCTCCTTGACTATAGCATTTAGAAAAACGCTATCATATCCCAGCCTGTCCTTGGGCCTAGTAATGGTGTTAAAATCACCTCTAAAGACTACCAGCCGGGATGTAAAGAGGTAAGGTTTAATCCTCGCAAAGAGGTTCTTCCTGTCCCACTTGGACTGTGGGCCATAGATATTGATGAGACGGAGCTCTTGCCCCCTTACTAGAACATCCAGAATCAGACATCTTCCGATCTCTACCTCAATTATCCGCCGACACGTTACCATGCCGGTAAAAAGCACCGCGACTCCGCTGTAAGGCTCAGCCGCAAGAGACCAGTAGGAGGGCCCACGCCTCCACTCACGCTTGGCCAGATGGACATCAGCCAAGGTGGGCAACCTGGTCTCCTGCAAAAAGAAAATATCATTTTCCATCCCACTGATCAAAATGAAGGCTGTTTCTCTAGCACTTACAGACTTCAGGCTGGCAACATTAATGGTTGCCACCTTTATCGGAGCGGGAACTGCCATTAAGATAATTGAGAGGGACGTTTCTTAACCCTCCTACTGACTTTTTTAGCAGGGTCCCTTACACGCTTCAGGGGCCCTCTCGCCTCTTCATCCTCCATCAGAGAATTGGGATCAAACTCTCCCTCCTCCCCCGATAGAGCCCCAAACCGGTTTTCCAGGGCCACCTCCCCCACCTCCAGAGAGGAGACTGACCCCACAGAGGATAGTACAGGCCTATTATGCCTACCCCAGACACCTGGGACCACCCCTCCTCCTCCTCCTGAGTCCCTACCGGGACAGAACCCTGGGACTCCTGAGGCCCCTTACCAGGCTTCTCCCTCCGCAAAGGCAAGAGCACAGGGGGAGTAGCCATAACTACGCTAGACCTGGCCTCCACCAACCCAGCCCCCCTAGCAGCCTCCCTCAGCTGTTTCTTGTTCCTAGGAGGGGGGACAGGCATGCCAGAAGGGGTGACAGAGGACACAACTGGGGCAGACACCAAAGAAGCCTCAGTAGCCTCCACCTCCCCCGCCAGGGTAGCTGCCACAGCCAAAGCAGCCCCCACTAACTACTCCCCCGTCTCCTCCGCATCCATGCGGGAATACTCAGCTGCCAATTCTCCCACAGTGTTATGATCCGCCACGTGGTGCCTCAGGCTGCCAACTGACAGACCGACTCAGAGCGTGGGATCTAAGCCCGGGCTGTGTTTTCACCAGGGCCCCTAATGGGGGGGGTGGACTTGAAACAGTCCCGGGCCAGGTCACGACCTCCAAGCAGACCCACCAGTGGCTGAGGAGACCTCCGAGGACAGGTACCGGGAGAGCCAGATGTGAAGAGGATGGCGGCCCCAGCAGGGTAGTAACGGATCGTGGACCCGTGAGGGTAAGCGGGGTACAGAATCGGTAGGCGAGAGTAGTCGGGTCACACGCAGGGTCAGCAGGGTAAGTCAGTCCGTAGAATGGTCAGGGCAATCCGGGTCAAACACAGGAGCAGGCAGAATAGTCAGGACAATCCGGGTCAATCACAGGGGCAGGCAGCGTAGTCAGGGTCAATCAGGGTCAATCACAGGGGCAGGCAGCGTAGTCAGGGTCAATCAGGGTCACTAGACGGGTGCAGGAACTCAGAATCACAGAAAGACCTTGCGGCAATCTGTGACAGTGCAGGGCATCTTTAAATAGTGTGCCCTGCACTGTCATTGGCCGGCTAGGACGCGCCCCCGGCTGTCATTGGACGCCTGAGGCACGCCCGCGGCTTCTACTGCGCATGCGCGGCGTCCTGTCAGCCGCGGCTCGCCGGGACCTAGTGCCTGTGTCCCGGCGCGATCTGCCGCCAATGCGCATGCGCGGGGGACGGCGCCGCGATCCTGGACTACGGAGCCGCGATCCCTGACACACAGGGAGGTTATGGAGGGCTTCTGGGCACCTGTTGTACGTGTGCCCCTCCGTACCACAGAGGTTGCACTTGATGGTATTGCAATCTCTTGCCAAGTGCCCTATCTCCTGGCAGAGAGAGCAACGTACGACCGGGCAGGTGGCAGCAAAATACCCCTTAGCCCCGCACCGGTGACAGACCCTCGGCTGGCCAGGATAAAAGATAATCAACCGATCCTTCCCCGAGAACGCAGAGGAGGGGACATGCTGGATAACATTCCCGACCACAAGGAGGCGAACGGAAGCCGTCCCCCCGCCGGTCCATATTCCCCGGTAATCCAGGACCTTTCCCAAGGGCCCCAACACATCTCCATACCTGCCCAACCAGACCTGGATATCTGCAGCAGGGATGGATTCATTCTGCACCAGGATTGTAACCTTCTTAACTAGGGACTGGCGGGATAAAGGCCGGGGAGTCAAGCCCACCCACCTGGTGCTGGACACAAAAGTGGCCTCATACCGCTGCCAAAATAAATCGAGTTGATCAGGCCACATGAAAGAAACATCATATTCCCTGGTCCCAACCGGGGCGATAAAGGCAAAAATTTCACTTGCCCAGAACCCCATCTCCGGGATTTGGTCGATTGCTTCTCTCCTACTAAGGGGGGGACCCTCCCCTGTCCACTTAATTTGGACTACATTATGCCTGGCTGCTAAAGTGGGTAGGTTGCCTGCCCTTGCTCTGGCTGACCACATGGGCACTGGACCACCGCTAACCGTCGCAGAGTAGCTCAACGCGGGCTTAGGGACACTTATACCAGGGGAGCCTGCTTCAGGAGGAACCACTGCACTGGCAGCCAAGACAGGGGGCACAGGCTGTGAAACAACAGGACCCCGGGGAGCTGGAAGGTGGGCATCACTCACCCGGGCAGGGGAGCCCACCTGGACTTGACCCACAGGAGCCTGTACTAGGGGCTCAGAAGACCAATCCCCCTGAGGAGTAGTATGAGGCTGTACACCCGCAGCCGTCACAACCCCTGAGGGGGCGGGGCCCGGCGGGACTACTGGGGAGAGGAGACCCCTAGTCAGGACCGTGGGGCGGACCTGCGCTCCTGACACATCAACAGACATAACATTTGTCACCCCCATGCCCGAGAATACCTCACCAGTCCCGGTAGCAGAGTCCTGTCCATTATGTCCTGAGGGAAGTTCCCCAGCCTTAGCCAGCACCTCCTGTGGAATGTGATCCAGCCACACGAACGCAGCACGCTCCCTGGCCACTGGCTTGGTGGGCTTGCGCGGGATGACGTCACTTCCTGCGTCCACTTCCTCCTCCTCGGACGAAAACCGGAAGTCCACGTGACGCAGGTCTGGTCCTTCCTCCACTGTGAACTGGAGCTTGCCTGCCAGCTCCGCCTCCTCCATCCGCGTTCCCCAATCCGTAGGAAGCTGCCCAGTGGGGAGGGACTCTGACGATTCCGCAACTGCACACATATCAGGCCTAACCTCTTCCTCCACGGACACAGCGGGCTCAGCCAGCCCCCGTCTCCTCTCACCATCCTCCGTCATCTCCACTGTAAAATCCTCCACAGATGAGGCCTCCTCCACCGGGCCCCGCACAGCTGCTACCCTGCAGCTCCTCGCGGCCTTGAACTTGGCCTCATTAAGATACCGCTCACTAAGGGCCCCTACTCTTGCGCTGCAGCGCCAAAACGTATCGCTCCTGCTGGGACATTTGGAGCTCCAAGGCCTCCAGGCCTGGCTTCATCGCCTGCCTCTTGGAGGACCACACGTGTAAATAAGAGGTCCGCAGCTTCTTTAACTCAAGGGACAGCTTCTTAAGCTTTGCCCCCTCCTGCTCCACTAGCCTGATCCGAGCCTTCACACGCTCCCTGTATTGGGAGTAGGTCTCCCCCCATCTTTGGAGCTGTTCCCAGGTCCTCCACTGCTGGGATTTGGAGGCCGGTACTAGGTTCCTCCGGGGTACTAACCTTGCTGGACCCAGACCCAGGTCCCTCCTTCTTGCCTGGGCCGGGCAGGACACTTGGGGTCCCAGGCTTTGGGGTCTTCTTCTCTTCAGGACTAGGACTAGGCCCAGGGCCTTCCATCCTGTCTGGGCCGGATAAATCACCTTAGGTCCCAGGCTTTGGGGCCTTCAGGCCAGTAGAACCAGGCCCAGGGACCGACATCCCACCTGGGCTGGGTTGGGGCAGGCAAGCCCCAGGCTTTCTGGCCCTCCTGGAGCTCAGCAGAACAGCTTCTGACACAGCCTCTCCCCACAGAGTCAGGAAATGACTCACCTGCTGTGTGGGCTGCAGTACCAGTGCTGGCCAGCGGGTCACAAGGCAGGATGGATCCACCACACTCCTTCAAAAAAAAACCTGTCTATCCTACTCTGGCAGTTACTTCTCCTATAGGTAAAACCCGTGCCATCTGGGACACTTTGAATCCAAGCGTCAACCAGACCTGCCTCCCTGACTATAGCATTTAGAAAAGCCCTATCATATCCCAGCCTGTCAGTGAAGCCTCTCCTGTCCTTGGGCCTAGTAATGGTGTTACAATCACCTCCAAAGACTACCAGCCGGGATGTAAAGAGGAAAGGTTTAATCCTCGTAAAGAGGTTCTTCCTGTCCCACTTGGACTGTGGGCCATAGATATTGATGAGACGGAGCTCTTGCCCCCTTACGAGAACATCCAGAATCAGACATCTTCCGATCTCTACCTCAATTATCCGCCGACACGTTACCATGCCGGTAAAAAGCACCGCAACTCCGCTG